>NW_028113129.1:517500-525000 GCF_964234715.1 Podarcis melisellensis | reverse complement strand
CCCTAACCCTAACCCTAACCCTAACCCTAACCCTAACCCTAACCCTAACCCTAACCCTAACCCTAACCCTAATCTTGGATTGTTCTTGTGGTCTTCATTCATCCTAACCCTAAACCTAACCCTAACCCTAATCTTGGACTGTTCTTGCGGTGTTCATTCACCCTAACCCTAACCCTAACCCTAATCTTGGATTGTTCTTGTAGTGTTCATTCATCCTAACCCTAACCCTAACCCTAACCCTAACCCTAACCCTAACCCTAACCCTAACCCTAACCCTAACCCTAACCCTAATCTTGGATTGTTCTTGCGGTGTTCATTCATCCTAAACCTAACCCTAACCCTAACCCTAACCCTAACCCTAACCCTAACCCTAACCCTAACCCTAACCCTAACCCTAACCCTAACCCTAACCCCAACCCTAACCCTAACCCTAACCCTAACCCTAACCCTAACCCTAACCCTAAAACTAACCCTAACCCTAACCCTAACCCTTACCCTAACCCTAATCTTGGATTTCTCGTGCGGTGTTCATTCACCCTAACCCTAACCCTAACCCTAACCCTAACCCTAACCCTAACCCTAACCCTAACAGAAACCCTAACCCTAACCCTAACCCTAACCCTAACCCTAATCTTGGATTGTTCTTGCGGTGTTCATTCATCCTAACCCTAACCCTAACCTTAACCCTAACCCTAACCCTAACCCTAACCCTAACCCTAACCCTAACCCCAACCCTAACCCTAACCCTAACCCTAACCCTAACCCTAACCCTAACCCCAACCCTAACCCTAACCCTAACCCTAACCCTAACCCTAATCTTGGATTGTTCTTGTGGTGTTCATTCATCCTAACCCTATCCCTAACCCTAACCCTAACCCTAACCCTAACCCTAACCTAACCCTAAACCTAACCCTAATCCTAACCCAAACCTTTACCTTAACCCTAACCCTAACCCTAACCCTAACCCTAACCAAAACCCTAACCCTAACCCTAACCCTAACCCTAACCCTAATCTTGGATTGTTCTTGCGGTGTTCATTCACCCTAACCCTAACCCTAACCCTAACCCCAACCCTAACCCTAACCCTAACCCTAACCCTAACCCTAACCCTAACCCTAATCTTGGATTGTTCTTGCGTTGTTCATTCACCCTAACCTTAACCCTAACCCTAACCCTAATCTTGGATTGTTCTTGTGGTGTTCATTCATCCTAACCCTAACCCTAACCCTAACCCTAACCCTAACCTTAACCCTAACCCTAATCCTAACCCTAACCCTAACACTAACCCTAACCCTATTCTTGGATTGTTCTTGCGGTGTTCATTCACCCTAACCCTAACCCTAACCCTAACCCTAACCCTAACCCTAACCCTAACCCTAACCCTAACCCTAACCCTAACCCTAATCTTGGATTGTTCTTGTGGTGTTCATTCATCCTAACCCTAAGCCTAACCCTAACCCTAATCTTGGACTGTTCTTGCGGTGTTCATTCACCCTAACCCTAACCCTAACCCTAATCTTGGATTGTTCTTGTAGTGTTCATTCATCCTAACCCTAACCCTAACCCTAACCCTAACCCTAACCCTAACCCTAACCCTAAATCTAACCCTAACCCTAACCCTAACCCTAACCCCAACCCTAACCCTAACCCTAACCCTAACCCTAACCCTAATCTTGGATTGTTCTTGTGGTGTTCATTCACCCTAACCCTAACCCTAACCCTAACCCTAACCCTAACCCTAACCCTAACCCTAACCCTAACCCTAACCCTAACCCTAACCCTAACCCTAACCCTAACCCTATTCTTGGATTGTTCTTGCGGTGTTCATTCACCCTAACCCTAACCCTAACCCTAACCCTAACCCTAACCCTAACCCTAACCCTAACCCTAACCCTAACCCTAACCCTAACCCTAACCCTAACCCTAACCCTAACCCTATTCTTGGATTGTTCTTGCGGTGTTCATTCACCCTAACCCTAACCCTAACCCTAACCCTAACCCTAACCCTAACCCTAACCCTAACCCTTACCATAATCTTGGATTGTTCTTGCGTTGTTCATTCACCCTAACCCTAACCCTAACCCTAACCCTAACCCTAACCCTAACCCTAATCTTGGATTGTTCTTGTGGTGTTCATTCATCCTAACCCTAACCCTAACCCTAACCCTAACCCTAACCCTAACCCTAATCTTCGATTCTTCTTGCGGTGTTCATTCACCCTAACCCTAACCCTAACCCTAACCCTAACCCTAACCCTAACCCTAATCTTGGATTGTTCTTGTGGTGTTCATTCATCCTAACCCTAACCCTAACCCTATCCCTAACCCTAACCCTAACCCTAACCCTAACCCTAACCCTAACCCTAACCCTAACCCTAACCCTAACCCTAACCCTAACCCTAACCCCAACCCTAACCTTAACCCTAACCCTAACCCTAATCTTGGATTGTTCTTGTGGTGTTCATTCATCCTAACCCTAACCCTAACCCTAACCCTAACCTTAACCCTAACCCTAACCCTAACCCTAACACTAACACTAACACTAACACTAACACTAACCCTAACCCTATTCTTGGATTGTTCTTGCGGTGTTCATTCACCCTAACCCTAACCCTAACCCTAACCCTAACCCTAACCCTAACCCTAACCCTAACCCTAACCCTAACCCTAACCCTAACCCTAACCCTAACCCTAATCTTGGATTGTTCTTGTGGTCTTCATTCATCCTAACCCTAAACCTAACCCTAACCCTAATCTTGGACTGTTCTTGCGGTGTTCATTCACCCTAACCCTAACCCTAACCCTAATCTTGGATTGTTCTTGTAGTGTTCATTCATCCTAACCCTAACCCTAACCCTAACCCTAACCCTAACCCTAACCCTAACCCTAACCCTAACCCTAACCCTAACCCTAACCCTAACCCTAACCCTAATCTTGGATTGTTCTTGCGGTGTTCATTCATCCTAAACCTAACCCTAACCCTAACCCTAACCCTAACCCTAACCCTAACCCTAACCCTAACCCTAACCCTAACCCCAACCCTAACCCTAACCCTAACCCTAACCCTAACCCTAAAACTAACCCTAACCCTAACCCTAACCCTTACCCTAACCCTAATCTTGGATTTCTCGTGCGGTGTTCATTCACCCTAACCCTAACCCTAACCCTAACCCTAACCCTAACAGAAACCCTAACCCTAACCCTAACCCTAACCCTAACCCTAATCTTGGATTGTTCTTGCGGTGTTCATTCATCCTAACCCTAACCCTAACCTTAACCCTAACCCTAACCCTAACCCTAACCCTAACCCTAACCCTAACCCTAACCCTAACCCTAACCCTAACCCTAACCCCAACCCTAACCCTAACCCTAACCCTAACCCTAACCCTAACCCTAACCCTAACCCTAACCCTAACCCCAACCCTAACCCTAACCCTAACCCTAACCCTAACCCTAATCTTGGATTGTTCTTGTGGTGTTCATTCATCCTAACCCTATCCCTTACCCTAACCCTAACCCTAACCCTAACCCTAACCTAACCCTAAACCTAACCCTAATCCTAACCCTAACCTTTACCTTAACCCTAACCCTAACCCTAACCCTAACCCTAACCCTAACCCTAACCCTAATCTTGGATTGTTCTTGCGGTGTTCATTCACCCTAACCCTAACCCTAACCCTAACCCTAACCCCAACCCTAACCCTAACCCTAACCCTAACCCTAACCCTAATCTTGGATTGTTCTTGCGTTGTTCATTCACCCTAACCCTAAACCTAACCCTAACCCTAATCTTGGATTGTTCTTGTGGTGTTCATTCATCCTAACCCTAACCCAAACCCTAACCCTAACCCTAACCCTAACCCCAACCCTAACCCTAACCCTAATCTTGGATTGTTCTTGTGGTGTTCATTCATCCTAACCCTAACCCTAACCCTAACCCTAACCCTAACCCTAACCCTAACCCTAACCCTAACCCTAACCCTATTCTTGGATTGTTCTTGCGGTGTTCATTCACCCTAACCCTAACCCTAACCCTAATCCTAACCCTAACCCTAACCCTAACCCTAACCCTAACCCTAACCCTAACACTAACCCTAACCCTAACCCTAATCTTGGATTGTTCTTGTGGTGTTCATTCATCCTAACCCTAACCCTAACCCTAACCCTAACCCCAACCCTAACCTTAACCCTAACCCTAACCCTAATCTTGGATTGTTCTTGTGGTGTTCATTCATCCTAACCCTAACCCTAACCCTAACCCTAACCTTAACCCTAACCCTAACCCTAACCCTAACCCTAACACTAACACTAACACTAACCCTAACCCTATTCTTGGATTGTTCTTGCGGTGTTCATTCACCCTAACCATAACCCTAACCCTAACCCTAACCCTAACCCTAACCCTAACCCTAACCCTAACCCTAACCCTAACCCTAATCTTGGATTGTTCTTGTGGTCTTCATTCATCCTAACCCTAAACCTAACCCTAACCCTAATCTTGGACTGTTCTTGCGGTGTTCATTCACCCTAACCCTAACCCTAACCCTAATCTTGGATTGTTCTTGTAGTGTTCATTCATCCTAACCCTAACCCTAACCCTAACCCTAACCCTAACCCTAACCCTAACCCTAACCCTAACCCTAACCCTAACCCTAACCCTAACCCTAATCTTGGATTGTTCTTGCGGTGTTCATTCATCCTAAACCTAACCCTAACCCTAACCCTAACCCTAACCCTAACCCTAACCCTAACCCTAACCCTAACCCTAACCCCAACCCTAACCCTAACCCTAACCCTAACCCTAACCCTAACCCTAAAACTAACCCTAACCCTAACCCTAACCCTTACCCTAACCCTAATCTTGGATTTCTCGTGCGGTGTTCATTCACCCTAACCCTAACCCTAACCCTAACCCTAACCCTAACCCTAACCCTAACAGAAACCCTAACCCTAACCCTAACCCTAACCCTAACCCTAATCTTGGATTGTTCTTGCGGTGTTCATTCATCCTAACCCTAACCCTAACCTTAACCCTAACCCTAACCCTAACCCTAACCCTAACCCTAACCCTAACCCCAACCCTAACCCTAACCCTAACCCTAACCCTAACCCTAACCCTAACCCTAACCCCAACCCTAACCCTAACCCTAACCCTAACCCTAACCCTAACCCTAATCTTGGATTGTTCTTGTGGTGTTCATTCATCCTAACCCTATCCCTAACCCTAACCCTAACCCTAACCCTAACCCTAACCTAACCCTAAACCTAACCCTAATCCTAACCCAAACCTTTACCTTAACCCTAACCCTAACCCTAACCCTAACCCTAACCCTAACCAAAACCCTAACCCTAACCCTAACCCTAACCCTAATCTTGGATTGTTCTTGCGGTGTTCATTCACCCTAACCCTAACCCTAACCCTAACCCCAACCCTAACCCTAACCCTAACCCTAACCCTAACCCTAACCCTAACCCTAACCCTAACCCTAACCCTAAACTTGGATTGTTCTTGCGTTGTTCATTCACCCTAACCTTAACCCTAACCCTAACCCTAATCTTGGATTGTTCTTGTGGTGTTCATTCATCCTAACCCTAACCCTAACCCTAACCCTAACCCTAACCTTAACCCTAACCCTAATCCTAACCCTAACCCTAACACTAACCCTAACCCTATTCTTGGATTGTTCTTGCGGTGTTCATTCACCCTAACCATAACCCTAACCCTAACCCTAACCCTAACCCTAACCCTAACCCTAACCCTAACCCTAACCCTAACCCTAATCTTGGATTGTTCTTGTGGTGTTCATTCATCCTAACCCTAAGCCTAACCCTAACCCTAATCTTGGACTGTTCTTGCGGTGTTCATTCACCCTAACCCTAACCCTAACCCTAATCTTGGATTGTTCTTGTAGTGTTCATTCATCCTAACCCTAACCCTAACCCTAACCCTAACCCTAACCCTAACCCTAAATCTAACCCTAACCCTAACCCTAACCCCAACCCTAACCCTAACCCTAACCCTAACCCTAACCCTAACCCTAATCTTGGATTGTTCTTGTGGTGTTCATTCACCCTAACCCTAACCCTAACCCTAACCCTAACCCTAACCCTAACCCTAACCCTAACCCTAACCCTAACCCTAACCCTATTTTTGGATTGTTCTTGCGGTGTTCATTCACCCTAACCCTAACCCTAACCCTAACCCTAACCCTAACCCTAACCCTAACCCTAACCCTAACCCTAACCCTAACCCTAACCCTAACCCTAACCCTAACCCTAACCCTATTCTTGGATTGTTCTTGCGGTGTTCATTCACCCTAACCCTAACCCTAACCCTAACCCTAACCCTAACCCTAACCCTAACCCTAACCCTTACCATAATCTTGGATTGTTCTTGCGTTGTTCATTCACCCTAACCCTAACCCTAACCCTAACCCTAACCCTAACCCTAACCCTAATCTTGGATTGTTCTTGTGGTGTTCATTCATCCTAACCCTAACCCTAACCCTAACCCTAACCCTAACCCTAACCCTAATCTTCGATTCTTCTTGCGGTGTTCATTCACCCTAACCCTAACCCTAACCCTAACCCTAACCCTAACCCTAACCCTAACCCTAACCCTAATCTTGGATTGTTCTTGTGGTGTTCATTCATCCTAACCCTAACCCTAACCCTATCCCTAACCCTAACCCTAACCCTAACCCTAACCCTAACCCTAACCCTAACCCTAACCCTAACCCTAACCCTAACCCCAACCCTAACCTTAACCCTAACCCTAACCCTAATCTTGGATTGTTCTTGTGGTGTTCATTCATCCTAACCCTAACCCTAACCCTAACCCTAACCTTAACCCTAACCCTAACCCTAACCCTAACACTAACACTAACACTAACACTAACCCTAACCCTATTCTTGGATTGTTCTTGCGGTGTTCATTCACCCTAACCATAACCCTAACCCTAACCCTAACCCTAACCCTAACCCTAACCCTAACCCTAACCCTAACCCTAACCCTAACCCTAACCCTAACCCTAACCCTAATCTTGGATTGTTCTTGTGGTCTTCATTCATCCTAACCCTAAACCTAACCCTAACCCTAATCTTGGACTGTTCTTGCGGTGTTCATTCACCCTAACCCTAACCCTAACCCTAATCTTGGATTGTTCTTGTAGTGTTCATTCATCCTAACCCTAACCCTAACCCTAACCCTAACCCTAACCCTAACCCTAACCCTAACCCTAACCCTAACCCTAACCCTAACCCTAACCCTAACCCTAACCCTAACCCTAACCCTAACCCTAATCTTGGATTGTTCTTGCGGTGTTCATTCATCCTAAACCTAACCCTAACCCTAACCCTAACCCTAACCCTAACCCTAACCCTAACCCTAACCCTAACCCTAACCCTAACCCCAACCCTAACCCTAACCCTAACCCTAACCCTAACCCTAACCCTAACCCTAAAACTAACCCTAACCCTAACCCTAACCCTTACCCTAACC
>NW_028113129.1:490000-505000 GCF_964234715.1 Podarcis melisellensis | reverse complement strand
ATCTAGGATTGTTCTTGTAGTGTTTCTTCATCCTAACCCTAACCCTAACCCTAACCCTAACCCTAACCCTAACCCTAACCCTAATCTTGGATTGTTCTTGCGGTGTTCATTCATCCTAACCCTAACCCTAACCTTAACCCTAATCCTAACCCTAACCCTAACGCTAACCCTAACCCTAACCCTAACCCTAAACCTAACACTAACCCTTATCTTGGATTGTTCTTGCCGTGTTCATTCATCCTAACCCTAACCCTAACCCTAACCCTAACCCTAACCCTAACCCTAACCCTAACCCTAAAACTAACCCTAACCCTAACCCTAACCCTAACCCTTACCCTAACCCTAATCTTGGATTGCTCTTGCGGTGTTCATTCATCCTAACCCTAACCCTAACCCTAACCCTAACCCTAACCCTAACCCTATCCCTAACCCTAATCTTGGTATGTTCTTGCGTTGTTCATTCACACTAACCCTAACCCTAACCCTAACCCTAATCTTGGATTGTTCTTGTTGTGTTCATTCATCCTAACCCTAACCCTAACCCTAACCCTAACCCTAACCCTAATCCTAACCCTAACCCTAACCCTAACCCTAACCCTAACCCTAACCCTAACCCTAACCCTAACCCTAACCCTAACCCTAATCTTGGATTGTTCTTGCGGTGTTCATTCACCCTAACCCTAACCCTAACCCTAACCCTAATCTTGGATTGTTCTTGTAGTGTTCATTCATCCGAACCCTAACCCTAACCCTAACCCTAACCCTAACCCTAACCCTAACCCTTACCCTAACCCTAACCCTAACCCTAACCCTATTCTTGGATTGTTCTTCCGGTGTTCATTCACTCTAACCCTAACCCTAACCCTAACCCTAACCCTAACCCTAACCCTAACCCTAACCCTATTCTTGGATTGTTCTTGCGGTGTTCATTCACCCTAACCCTAACGCTAACCCTAACCCTAACCCTAAACCTAACACTAACCCTTATCTTGGATTGTTCTTGCGGTGTTCATTCACCCTAACCCTAACCCTAACCCTTACCCTTACCCTAACCCTAACCCTAACCCTAACCCTAACCCTAACCCTAACCCTAACCCTAACCCTAACCCTAACCCTAACCCTAACCCTATTCTTGGATTGTTCTTGCGGTGTTCATTCACCCTAACCCTAACCCTAACCCTAACCCTAACCCTAACCCTAACCCTAATCTTGGATTGTTCTTGTGGTGTTCATTCATCCTAACCCTAACCCTAACCCTAACCCTAACCCTAACCCTAACCCTAACCCTAATCTTGGATTGTTCTTGCGTTGTTCATTCACCCTAACCCTAACCCTAACCCTAACCCTAACCCTAACCCTAATCCTAACCCTAACCCTAACCCTAACCCTAACCCTAACCCTAATCCTAACCCTAACCCTAACCCTAACCCTAACCCTAACCCTAACCCTAACCCTAACCCTAACCCTATTCTAAGATTGTTCTTGCGGTGTTCATTCACCCTAACCCTAACCCTAACCCTAACCCTAACCCTAACCCTAACCCTAACCCTAACCCTAACCCTAACCCTAACCCTAATCCTAATCCTAAACCTAACCTTAACCTTAACCCTAACCCTAACCCTAACCCTAAACCTAACAATAACCCTTATCTTGGATTGTTCTTGCGGTGTTCATTCACCCTAACCCTAACCCTAACCCTAACCCTAACCCTAACCCTAACCCTAACCCTAACCCTAACCCTAACCCTAACCCTATTCTTGGATTGTTCTTGCGGTGTTCATTCACCCTAACCCTAACCCTAACCCTAACCCTAACCCTAACCCTAACCCTAAACCTAAACCTAAACCTAAACCTAACCCTAATCTTGGATTGTTCTTGTGGTGTTCATTCATCCTAACCCTAACCCTAACCCTAACCCTAACCCTAACCCTAACCCTAACCCTAACCCTAACCCTAACCCTAACCCTAACCCTAATCTTGGATTGTTCTTGCGGTGTTCATTCACCCTAACCCTAACCCTAACCCTAACCCTAACCCTAACCCTAATCTTGGATTGTTCTTGCGGTGTTCATTCACCCTAACCCTAACCCTAACCCTAACCCTAACCCTAATCTTGGATTGTTCTTGTAGTGTTCATTCATCCTAACCCTAACCGTAACCCTAACCCTAACCCTAACCCTAACCCTAACCCTAACCCTAACCCTAACCCTAACCCTAATCTTGGATTGTTCTTGTGGTGTTCATTCATCCTAACCCTAACCCTAACCCTAACCCTAACCCTAACCCTAACCCTAACCCTAACCCTAACCCTAACCCTAACCCTAACCCTAACCCTAACCCTAACCCTAACCCTAACCTTGGATTGTTCTTGTAGTGTTCATTCATCCTAACCCTAACCCTAACCCTAACCCTAATCCTAATCCTAACCCTAACCCTAACCCTAACCCTAACCCTAACCCTAACCCTAACCCTAACCCTAACCCTAACCCTAACCCTAACCCTAACCCTAATCTTGGATTGTTCTTGCGGTGTTCATTCATCCTAACCCTAACCCTAACCCTAACCCTAACCCTAACCCTAACCCTAACCCTAACCCTAACCCCAACCCTAACCCTAACCCTAACCCTAACCCTAACCCTAAAACTAACCCTAACCCTAACCCTAACCCTTACCCTAACCCTAATCTTGGATTGCTCTTGCGGTGTTCATTCACCCTAACCCTAACCCTAACCCTAACCCTAACCCTAACCCTAACCCTAACCCTAACCCTAACCTTAACCCTAACCCTAACCCTAACCCTAACCCAAATCTTGGATATTTCTTGCGGTGTTCATTCACCCTAACCCTAACCCTAACCCTAACCCTAACCCTAACCCTAGCCCTAGCCCTAGCCCTAACCCTAATCTTGGATTGTTCTTGCGGTGTTCATTCATCCTAACCCTAACCCTAACCCTAACCCTAACCCTAACCCTATTCTTGGATTGTTCTTGCGGTGTTCATTCACCCTAACCCTAACCCTAACCCTAACCCTAACCCTAACCCTAACCCTAACCCTAACCCTAACCCTAACCCTAACCCTAATCTTGGATTGTTCTTGTGGTGTTCATTCATCCTAACCCTAACCCTAACCCTAACCCTAACCCTAACCCTAACCCTAACCCTAACCCTAATCTTGGATTGTTCTTGCGGTGTTCATTCACCCTAACCCTAACCCTAACCCTAACCCTAACCCTAACCCTAACCCTAACCCTAACCCTAACCCTAACCCTAACCCTATTCTTGGATTGTTCTTGCGGTGTTCATTCACCCTAACCCTAACCCTAACCCTAATCTTGGATTGTTCTTGCGGTGTTCATTCACCCTAACCCTAACCCTAACCCTAACCCTAAACCTAATCTTGGATTGTTCTTGTAGTGTTCATTCATCCTAACCCTAACCCTAACCCTAACCCTAACCCTAACCCTAACCCTAACCCTAACCCTAACCCTAACCCTAACCCTAATCTTGGATTGTTCTTGCGGTGTTCATTCATCCTAAACCTAACCCTAACCCTAACTCTAACCCTAACCCTAACCCTAACCCTAACCCTAACCCTAACCCTAACCCTAACACTAACACTAACACTAACACTAACACTAACCCTTATCTTGGATTGTTCTTGTAGTGTTCATTCATCCTAACCCTAACCCTAACCCTAACCCTAACCCTAACCCTAACCCTAACCCTAACCCTAACCCTAACCCTAACCCTAACCCTAACCCTAACCCAAACCCTATTCTTGGATTGTTATTCCGGTGTTCATTCACCCTAACCCTAACCCTAACCCTAACCCTAACCCTAACCCTAACCCTAACCCTAACCCTAACCCTAACCCTAACCCTAACCCTATTCTTGGATTGTTCTTGCGGTGTTCATTCACCCTAACCCTAACGCTAACCCTAACCCTAACCCTAAACCTAACACTAACCCTTATCTTGGATTGTTCTTGCGGTGTTCATTCACCCTAACCCTAACCCTAACCCTAACCCTTACCCTAACCCTAACCCTAACCCTAACCCTAACCCTAACCCTAACCCTAACCCTAACCCTAACCCTAACCCTAACCCTAACCCTAACCCTAACCCTAACCCTAACCCTAACCCTAATCTTGGATTGTTCTTGTGGTGTTCATTCATCCTAACCCTAACCCTAACCCTAACCCTAACCCTAACCCTAACCCTAACCCTAACCCTAACCCTAACCCTAACCCTAACCCTAACCCTAACCCTAACCCTAACCCTAACCTTGGATTGTTCTTGTAGTGTTCATTCATCCTAACCCTAACCCTAACCCTAACCCTAATCCTAATCCTAACCCTAACCCTAACCCTAACCCTAACCCTAACCCTAACCCTAACCCTAACCCTAACCCTAACCCTAACCCTAACCCTAACCCTAACCCTAATCTTGGATTGTTCTTGCGGTGTTCATTCATCCTAACCCTAACCCTAACCCTAACCCTAACCCTAACCCTAACCCTAACCCTAACCCCAACCCTAACCCTAACCCTAACCCTAACCCTAACCCTAAAACTAACCCTAACCCTAACCCTAACCCTTACCCTAACCCTAATCTTGGATTGCTCTTGCGGTGTTCATTCACCCTAACCCTAACCCTAACCCTAACCCTAACCCTAACCCTAACCCTAACCCTAACCCTAACCCTAACCTTAACCCTAACCCTAACCCTAACCCTAACCCAAATCTTGGATATTTCTTGCGGTGTTCATTCACCCTAACCCTAACCCTAACCCTAACCCTAACCCTAACCCTAACCCTAGCCCTAGCCCTAGCCCTAACCCTAATCTTGGATTGTTCTTGCGGTGTTCATTCATCCTAACCCTAACCCTAACCCTAACCCTAACCCTAACCCTAACCCTATTCTTGGATTGTTCTTGCGGTGTTCATTCACCCTAACCCTAACCCTAACCCTAACCCTAACCCTAACCCTAACCCTAACCCTAATCTTGGATTGTTCTTGTGGTGTTCATTCATCCTAACCCTAACCCTAACCCTAACCCTAACCCTAACCCTAACCCTAACCCTAACCCTAATCTTGGATTGTTCTTGCGGTGTTCATTCACCCTAACCCTAACCCTAACCCTAACCCTAACCCTAACCCTAACCCTAACCCTAACCCTAACCCTAACCCTAACCCTAACCCTAACCCTAACCCTATTCTTGGATTGTTCTTGCGGTGTTCATTCACCCTAACCCTAACCCTAACCCTAATCTTGGATTGTTCTTGCGGTGTTCATTCACCCTAACCCTAACCCTAACCCTAACCCTAAACCTAATCTTGGATTGTTCTTGTAGTGTTCATTCATCCTAACCCTAACCCTAACCCTAACCCTAACCCTAACCCTAACCCTAACCCTAACCCTAACCCTAATCTTGGATTGTTCTTGCGGTGTTCATTCATCCTAAACCTAACCCTAACCCTAACTCTAACCCTAACCCTAACCCTAACCCTAACCCTAACCCTAACCCTAACCCTAACCCTAACACTAACACTAACACTAACACTAACACTAACCCTTATCTTGGATTGTTCTTGTAGTGTTCATTCATCCTAACCCTAACCCTAACCCTAACCCTAACCCTAACCCTAACCCTAACCCTAACCCTAACCCTAACCCTAACCCTAACCCTAACCCAAACCCTATTCTTGGATTGTTATTCCGGTGTTCATTCACCCTAACCCTAACCCTAACCCTAACCCTAACCCTAACCCTAACCCTAACCCTAACCCTAACCCTAACCCTAACCCTAACCCTAACCCTATTCTTGGATTGTTCTTGCGGTGTTCATTCACCCTAACCCTAACGCTAACCCTAACCCTAACCCTAAACCTAACACTAACCCTTATCTTGGATTGTTCTTGCGGTGTTCATTCACCCTAACCCTAACCCTAACCCTAACCCTTACCCTAACCCTAACCCTAACCCTAACCCTAACCCTAACCCTAACCCTAACCCTAACCCTAACCCTAACCCTAACCCTAACCCTATTCTTGGATTGTTCTTGCGGTGTTCATTCACCCTAACCCTAACCCTAACCCTAACCCTAACCCTAACCCTAACCCTAACCCTAATCCTAACCCTAACTCTAACCCTAACCCTAACCCTAACCCTAACCCTATTCTTGGATTGTTCTTGAGGTGTTCATTCACCCTAACCCTAACCCTAACCCTAACCCTAACCCTAACCCTAACCCTAACCCTAACCCTAACCCTAACCCTAACCCTAACCCTAATCTTGGATTGTTCTTGTAGTGTTCATTCATCCTAACCCTAACCCTAACCCTAACCCTAACCCTAACCCTAACCCTAACCCTAACCCTAACCATAATCTTGGATTGTTCTTGTGGTGTTCATTCATCCTAACCCTAACCCTAACCCTAACCCTAACCCTAACCCTAACCCTAACCCTAACCCTAACCCTAACCCTAACCTTGGATTGTTCTTGTAGTGTTCATTCATCCTAACCCTAACCCTAACCCTAATCCTAACCCTAACCCTAACCCTAACCCTAACCCTAACCCTAACCCTAACCCTAACCCTAACCCTAACCCTAACCCTAATCTTGGATTGTTCTTGCGTTGTTCATTCACCCTAACCCTAACCCTAACCCTAACCCTAACCCTAATCCTAACCCTAACCCTAACCCTAACCCTAACCCTAACCCTAACCCTAACCCTAACCCTAACCCTAACCCTAACCCTATTCTAAGATTGTTCTTGCGGTGTTCATTCACCCTAACCCTAACCCTAACCCTAACCCTAACCCTAACCCTAACCCTAACCCTAACCCTAACCCTAACCCTAATCCTAATCCTAAACCTAACCTTAACCTTAACCCTAACCCTAACCCTAACCCTAAACCTAACAATAACCCTTATCTTGGATTGTTCTTGCGGTGTTCATTCACCCTAACCCTAACCCTAACCCTAACCCTAACCCTAACCCTAACCCTAACCCTAACCCTAACCCTAACCCTAACCCTAACCCTATTCTTGGATTGTTCTTGCGGTGTTCATTCACCCTAACCCTAACCCTAACCCTAACCCTAACCCTAACCCTAAACCTAAACCTAAACCTAACCCTAATCTTGGATTGTTCTTGTGGTGTTCATTCATCCTAACCCTAACCCTAACCCTAACCCTAACCCTAACCCTAACCCTAACCCTAACCCTAACCCTTACCCTAACCCTAACCCTAATCTTGGATTGTTCTTGCGGTGTTCATTCACCCTAACCCTAACCCTAACCCTAACCCTAACCCTAACCCTAACCCTAATCTTGGATTGTTCTTGCGGTGTTCATTCACCCTAACCCTAACCCTAACCCTAACCCTAACCCTAACCCTAATCTTGGATTGTTCTTGTAGTGTTCATTCATCCTAACCCTAACCGTAACCCTAACCCTAACCCTAACCCTAACCCTAACCCTAACCCTAACCCTAATCTTGGATTGTTCTTGTGGTGTTCATTCATCCTAACCCTAACCCTAACCCTAACCCTAACCCTAACCCTAACCCTAACCCTAACCCTAACCCTAACCCTAACCCTAACCCTAACCCTAACCTTGGATTGTTCTTGTAGTGTTCATTCATCCTAACCCTAACCCTAACCCTAATCCTAATCCTAACCCTAACCCTAACCCTAACCCTAACCCTAACCCTAACCCTAACCCTAACCCTAACCCTAACCCTAACCCTAACCCTAACCCTAACCCTAATCTTGGATTGTTCTTGCGGTGTTCATTCATCCTAACCCTAACCCTAACCCTAACCCTAACCCTAACCCTAACCCTAACCCCAACCCTAACCCTAACCCTAACCCTAACCCTAACCCTAACCCTAACCCTAAAACTAACCCTAACCCTAACCCTAACCCTTACCCTAACCCTAATCTTGGATTGCTCTTGCGGTGTTCATTCACCCTAACCCTAACCCTAACCCTAACCCTAACCCTAACCCTAACCCTAACCTTAACCCTAACCCTAACCCTAACCCTAACCCAAATCTTGGATATTTCTTGCGGTGTTCATTCACCCTAACCCTAACCCTAACCCTAACCCTAACCCTAACCCTAACCCTAGCCCTAGCCCTAGCCCTAGCCCTAACCCTAATCTTGGATTGTTCTTGCGGTGTTCATTCATCCTAACCCTAACCCTAACCCTAACCCTAACCCTAACCCTAACCCTAACCCTAACCCTAACCCTATTCTTGGATTTTTCTTGCGGTGTTCATTCACCCTAACCCTAACCCTAACCCTAACCCTAACCCTAACCCTAACCCTAACCCTAACCCTAATCTTGGATTGTTCTTGTGGTGTTCATTCATCCTAACCCTAACCCTAACCCTAACCCTAACCCTAACCCTAACCCTAACCCTAACCCTAACCCTAACCCTAATCTTGGATTGTTCTTGCGGTGTTCATTCACCCTAACCCTAACCCTAACCCTAACCCTAACCCTAACCCTAACCCTAACCCTAACCCTAACCCTAACCCTAACCCTATTCTTGGATTGTTCTTGCGGTGTTCATTCACCCTAACCCTAACCCTAACCCTAATCTTGGATTGTTCTTGCGGTGTTCATTCACCCTAACCCTAACCCTAACCCTAACCCTAACCCTAATCTTGGATTGTTCTTGTAGTGTTCATTCATCCTAACCCTAACCCTAACCCTAACCCTAACCCTAACCCTAACCCTAACCCTAACCCTAACCCTAACCCTAACCCTAACCCTAACCCTAATCTTGGATTGTTCTTGCGGTGTTCATTCATCCTAAACCTAACCCTAACCCTAACTCTAACCCTAACCCTAACCCTAACCCTAACCCTAACCCTAACCCTAACCCTAACACTAACACTAACACTAACACTAACCCTTATCTTGGATTGTTCTTGTAGTGTTCATTCATCCTAACCCTAACCCTAACCCTAACCCTAACCCTAACCCTAACCCTAACCCTAACCCTAACCCTAACCCTAACCCTAACCCTAACCCTAACCCTAACCCTAACCCTAACCCTAACCCAAACCCTATTCTTGGATTGTTATTCCGGTGTTCATTCACCCTAACCCTAACCCTAACCCTAACCCTAACCCTAACCCTAACCCTAACCCTAACCCTAACCCTAACCCTAACCCTAACCCTATTCTTGGATTGTTCTTGCGGTGTTCATTCACCCTAACCCTAACGCTAACCCTAACCCTAACCCTAAACCTAACACTAACCCTTATCTTGGATTGTTCTTGCGGTGTTCATTCACCCTAACCCTAACCCTAACCCTAACCCTAACCCTTACCCTAACCCTAACCCTAACCCTAACCCTAACCCTAACCCTAACCCTAACCCTAACCCTAACCCTAACCCTAACCCTAACCCTAACCCTAACCCTATTCTTGGATTGTTCTTGCGGTGTTCATTCACCCTAACCCTAACCCTAACCCTAACCCTAACCCTAACCCTAACCCTAACCCTAACCCTAATCCTAACCCTAACTCTAACCCTAACCCTAACCCTAACCCTAACCCTATTCTTGGATTGTTCTTGAGGTGTTCATTCACCCTAACCCTAACCCTAACCCTAACCCTAACCCTAACCCTAACCCTAACCCTAACCCTAACCCTAACCCTAACCCTAATCTTGGATTGTTCTTGTAGTGTTCATTCATCCTAACCCTAACCCTAACCCTAACCCTAACCCTAACCCTAACCCTAACCCTAACCCTAACCCTAACCCTAACCATAATCTTGGATTGTTCTTGTGGTGTTCATTCATCCTAACCCTAACCCTAACCCTAACCCTAACCCTAACCCTAACCCTAACCCTAACCCTAACCCTAACCCTAACCTTGGATTGTTCTTGTAGTGTTCATTCATCCTAACCCTAACCCTAACCCTAATCCTAACCCTAACCCTAACCCTAACCCTAACCCTAACCCTAACCCTAACCCTAACCCTAACCCTAACCCTAACCCTAACCCTAACCCTAACCCTAACCCTAATCTTGGATTGTTCTTGCGGTGTTCATTCATCCTAACCCTAACCCTAACCCTAACCCTATCCCTAACCCTAACCCTAAAACTAACCCTAACCCTAACCCTAACCCTAACCCTAACCCTATTCTTGGATTGTTCTTGAGGTGTTCATTCACCCTAACCCTAACCCTAACCCTAACCCTAACCCTAACCCTAACCCTAACCCTAACCCTAACCCTAACCCTAACCCTAATCTTGGATTGTTCTTGTAGTGTTCATTCATCCTAACCCTAACCCTAACCTTAACCCTAACCCTAACCCTAACCCTAACCCTAACCCTAACCCTAACCCTAACCCTAACCCTAACCCTAACCATAATCTTGGATTGTTCTTGTGGTGTTCATTCATCCTAACCCTAACCCTAACCCTAACCCTAACCCTAACCCTAACCCTAACCCTAACCCTAACCTTGGATTGTTCTTGTAGTGTTCATTCATCCTAACCCTAACCCTAACCCTAATCCTAACCCTAACCCTAACCCTAACCCTAACCCTAACCCTAACCCTAACCCTAACCCTAACCCTAACCCTAACCCTAATCTTGGATTGTTCTTGCGGTGTTCATTCATCCTAACCCTAACCCTAACCCTATCCCTAACCCTAACCCTAAAACTAACCCTAACCCTAACCCTAACCCTAACCCTTACCCTAACCCTAATCTTGGATTGCTCTTGCGGTGTTCATTCACCCTAACCCTAACCCTAACCCTAACCCTAACCCTAACCCTAACCCTAACCCTAACCCTAACCCTAACCTTAACCCTAACCCTAACCCTAACCCTAACCCAAATCTTGGATATTTCTTGCGGTGTTCATTCACCCTAACCCTAACCCTAACCCTAACCCTAACCCTAACTCTAGCCCTAACCCTAACCCTAACCCTAATCTTGGATTGTTCTTGCGGTGTTCATTCATCCTAACCCTAACCCTAACCCTAACCCTAACCCTAACCCTAACCCTAACCCTAACCCCAACCCTAACCCTAACCCTAACCCTAACCCTAAAACTAACCCTAACCCTAACCCTAACCCTAACCCTTACCCTAACCCTAATCTTGGATTGCTCTTGCGGTGTTCATTCACCCTAACCCTAACCCTAACCCTAACCCTAACCCTAACCCTAACCCTAACCCTAACCCTAACCTTAACCCTAACCCTAACCCTAACCCTAACCCAAATCTTGGATATTTCTTGCGGTGTTCATTCACCCTAACCCTAACCCTAACCCTAACCCTAACCCTAACCCTAGCCCTAGCCCTAACCCTAATCTTGGATTGTTCTTGCGGTGTTCATTCATCCTAACCCTAACCCTAACCCTAACCCTAACCCTAACCCTAACCCTAACCCTAACCCTAACCCTATTCTTGGATTGTTCTTGCGGTGTTCATTCACCCTAACCCTAACCCTAACCCTAACCCTAACCCTAACCCTAATCTTGGATTGTTCTTGTGGTGTTCATTCATCCTAACGCTAACCCTAACCCTAACACTAACCCTAACCCTAACCCTAACCCTAACCCTAACCCTAACCCTAACCCTAACCCTAACCCTAATCTTGGATTGTTCTTTCGGTGTTCATTCACCCTAACCCTAACCCTAACCCTAACCCTAACCCTAACCCTAACCCTAACCCTAACCCTAACCCTAACCCTAACCCTAACCCTAACCCTAACCCTATTCTTGGATTGTTCTTGCGGTGTTCATTCACCCTAACCCTAACGCTAACCCTAACCCTAACCCTAAACCTAACACTAACCCTTATCTTGGATTGTTCTTGCGGTGTTCATTCACCCTAACCCTAACCCTAACCCTAACCCTAACCCTAACCCTAACCCTAACCCTAACCCTAACCCTAACCCTAACCCTAACCCTAACCCTAACCCTAACCCTATTCTTGGATTGTTCTTGCGGTGTTCATTCACCCTAACCCTAACCCTAACCCTAACCCTAATCTTGGATTGTTCTTGTGGTGTTCATTCATCCTAACCCTAACCCTAACCCTAACCCTAACCCTAACCCTAACCCTAACCCTAACCCTAACCCTAACCCTAATCTTGGATTGTTCTTGCGGTGTTCATTCACCCTAACCCTAACCCTAACCCTAACCCTAACCCTAACCCTAACCCTAACCCCAACCCTAACCCTAACCCTAACCCTAACCCTAACCCTAACCCTTACCCTTACCCTAACCCTAATCTTGGATTGCTCTTGCGGTGTTCATTCACCCTAACCCTAACCCTAACCCTAACCCTAACCCTAACCCTAACCCTAACCCTAACCTTAACCTTAACCCTAACCCTAACCCTAACCCTAACCCAAATCTTGGATATTTCTTGCGGTGTTCATTCACCCTAACCCTAACCCTAACCCTAACCCTAACCCTAACCCTAACCCTAACCCTAACCCTAACCCTAGCCCTAGCCCTAGCCCTAACCCTAATCTTGGATTGTTCTTGCGGTGTTCATTCATCCTAACCCTAACCCTAACCCTAACCCTAACCCTAACCCTAACCCTAACCCTAACCCTAACCCTAACCCTAACCCTAACCCTAACCCTAATCTTGGATTGTTCTTGCGGTGTTCATTCATTCTAAACCTAACCCTAACCCTAACTCTAACCCTAACCCTAACCCTAACCCTAACCCTAACCCTAACCCTAACCCTAACCCTAACACTAACACTAACACTAACCCTAACCCTATTCTTGGATTGTTCTTGCGGTGTTCATTCACCCTAACCCTAACCCTAACCCTAACCCTAACCCTAACCCTAACCCTAATCTTGGATTGTTCTTGTGGTGTTCATTCATCCTAACCCTTACCCTAACCCTAACAGTAACCCTAACCCTAACCCTAACCCTAACCCTAACCCTAACCCTAACCCTAACCCTAACCCTAACCCTAATCTTGGATTGTTCTTGCGGTGTTCATTCACCCTAACCCTAACCCTAACCCTAACCCTAACCCTAACCCTAACCCTAACCCTAACCCTAACCCCAACCCTAACCCTAACCCTAACCCTAACCCTAACCCTAACCCTAACCCTAACCCTTACCCTAACCCTAATCTTGGATTGCTCTTGCGGTGTTCATTCACCCTAACCCTAACCCTAACCCTAACCCTAACCCTAACCCTAACCCTAACCCTAACCCTAACCCTAACCCTAACCTTAACCTTAACCCTAACCCTAACCCTAACCCTAACCCAAATCTTGGATATTTCTTGCGGTGTTCATTCACCCTAATCCTAACCCTAACCCTAACCCTAACCCTAACCCTAACCCTAACCCTAACCCTAACCCTAACCCTAGCCCTAGCCCTAGCCCTAGCCCTAACCCTAATCTTGGATTGTTCTTGCGGTGTTCATTCATCCTAACCCTAACCCTAACCCTAACCCTAACCCTAACCCTAACCCTAACCCTAACCCTAACCCTAACCCTAATCTTGGATTGTTCTTGCGGTGTTCATTCATCCTAAACCTAACCCTAACCCTAACCCTAACTCTAACCCTAACCCTAACCCTAACCCTAACCCTAACCCTAACCCTAACCCTAACCCTAACCCTAACCCTAACCCTAACACTAACACTAACACTAACACTAACACTAACCCTTATCTTGGATTGTTCTTGCGGTGTTCATTCATCCTAACCCTAACCCTAACCCTAACCCTAACCCTAACCCTAACCCTAACCCTAACCCTAACCCCAACCCTAACCCTAACCCTAACCCTAACCCTAACCCTAACCCTAACCCTAATCTTGGATTGTTCTTGTGGTGTTCATTCATCCGAACCCTAACCCTAACCCTAACCCTAACCCTAACCCTAATCTTGGATTGTTCTTGTGGTGTTCATTCATCCTAACCCTAACCCTAACCCTAACCCTAACCCTAACCCTAAGCCTAAGCCTAAGCCTAAGCCTAACCCTAACCCTAACCCTAACCCTAACCCTAACCCTAACCCTAACCCTAACCCTAACCCTAATCTTGGATTGTTCTTGCGGTGTTCATTCATCCTAAACCTAACCCTAACCCTAACTCTAACCCTAACCCTAACCCTAACCCTAACCCTAACCCTAACCCTAACCCTAACCCTAATCTTGGATTGTTCTTGTAGTGTTCATTCATCCTAACCCTAACCCTAACCCTAACCCTAACCCTAACCCTAACCCTAACCCTAACCCTAACCCTAACCCTAACCCTAACCCTATTCTTGGATTGTTATTCCGGTGTTCATTCACTCTAACCCTAACCCTAACCCTAACCCTAACCCTAACCCTAACCCTAACCCTAACCCTAACCCTAACCCTAACCCTATTCTTGGATTGTTCTTGCGGTGTTCATTCACCCTAACCCTAACGCTAACCCTAACCCTAACCCTAAACCTAACACTAACCCTTATCTTGGATTGTTCTTGCGGTGTTCATTCACCCTAACCCTAACCCTAACCCTAACCCTAACCCTAACCCTAACCCTAACCCTAACCCTAACCCTAACCCTAACCCTAACCCTAACCCTATTCTTGGATTGTTCTTGCGGTGTTCATTCACCCTAACCCTAACCCTAACCCTAACCCTAACCCTAACCCTAATCTTGGATTGTTCTTGTGGTGTTCATTCATCCTAACCCTAACCCTAACCCTAACCCTAACCCTAACCCTAACCCTAACCCTAACCCTAATCTTGGATTGTTCTTGCGGTGTTCATTCACCCTAACCCTAACCCTAACCCTAACCCTAACCCTAACCCTAACCCCAACCCTAACCCTAACCCTAACCCTAACCCTAACCCTAACCCTTACCCTAACCCTAATCTTGGATTGCTCTTGCGGTGTTCATTCACCCTAACCCTAACCCTAACCCTAACCCTAACCCTAACCCTAACCCTAACCCTAACCCTAACCCTAACCTTAACCTTAACCCTAA
>NW_028113129.1:462500-465000 GCF_964234715.1 Podarcis melisellensis | reverse complement strand
TAACCCTAACCCTAACCCTAACCCTATTCTTGGATTGTTCTTGCGGTGTTCATTCACCCTAACCCTAACCCTAACCCTAACCCTAACCCTAACCCTAACCCTAACCCTAACCCTAACCCTATTCTTGGATTGTTCTTGCGGTGTTCATTCACCCTAACCCTAACCCTAACCCTAACCCTAACCCTAACCCTTATCTTGGATTGTTCTTGCCGTGTTCATTCATCCTAACCCTAACCCTAACCCTAACCCTAACCCTAACCCTAACCCCAACCCTAACCCTAACCCTAACCCTAACCCTTATCTTGGATTGTTCTTGCGGTGTTCATTCATCCAGACCCTAACCCTAACCCTAACCCTAACCCTAACCCTAACCCTAACCCTAACCCTATTCTTGGATTGTTCTTGTGGTGTTCATTCATCCTAACCCTAACCCTAACCCTAACCCTAACCCTAACCCTAACCCTAACCCTAACCCTAACCCTATTCTTGGATTGTTCTTGCGTTGTTCATTCACCCTAACCCTAATCCTAACCCTAACCCTTACCCTAACCCTAACCCTAATCCTAACCCTAACCCTAACCCTAACCCTAACCCTAACCCTAACCCTAACCCTATTCTTGGATTGTTCTTGCGGTGTTCATTCACCCTAACCCTAACCCTAACCCTAACCCTAACCCTAACCCTAACCCTAACCCTATTCTTGGATTGTTCTTGCGGTGTTCATTCACCCTAACCCTAACCCTAACCCTAACCCTAACCCTAACCCTAACCCTAACCCTAACCCTAATCTTGGATTGTTCTTGTAGTGTTAATTCATCCTAACCCTAACCCTAACCCTAACCCTAACCCTAACCCTAACCCTAACCCTAACCCTAACCCTAACCCTAACCCTAACCCTAACCCTAAACCTAATCTTGGATTGTTCTTGCGGTGTTTATTCATCCTAACCCTAACCCTAACCCTAACCCTAACCCTAACCCTAACCCTAACCCTAACCCTAACCCTAACCCTAACCCTAACCCTAATCTTGGATTGTTCTTGTAGTGTTAATTCATCCTAACCCTAACCCTAACCCTAACCCTAACCCTAACCCTAACCCTAACCCTAACCCTAACCCTAACCCTAACCCTAATCTTGGATTGTTCTTGCGGTGTTCATTCATCCTAACCCTAACCCTAACCCTAACCCTAACCCTAACCCTAACCCTAACCCTAACCCTAACACTAACACTAACACTAACACTAACACTAACCCTTATCTTGGATTGTTCTTGCGGTGTTCATTCATCCAAACCCTAACCCTAACCCTAACCCTAGCCCTAAAATTAACCCTAACCCTAACCCTAACCCCAACCCTAACCCTAACCCTAACCCTAACCCTAACCCTAACCCTAACCCTAACCCTAACCCTAACCCTAACCCTAATCTTGGATTGTTCTTGTGGTGTTCATTCATCCTAACCCTAACCCTAACCCTAACCCAAACCCTAACCCTAACCCTAACCCTAACCCTAACCCTAACCCTAACCCTAACCCTAACCCTAACCCTAACCCTAACCCTAACCCTATTCTTGGATTGTTCTTGCGGTGTTCATTCACCCTAACCCTAACCCTAACCCTAACCCTAACCCTAACCCTAACCCTAACCCTAACCCTAACCCTATTCTTGGATTGTTCTTGCGGTGTTCATTCACCCTAACCCTAACCCTAACCCTAACCCTAACCCTAACCCTAATCTTGGATTGTTCTTGTGGTGTTCATACATCCTAACCCTAACCCTAACCCTAACCCTAACCCTAACCCTAACCCTAACCCTAACCCTAATCTTGGATTGTTCTTGTGGTGTTCATTCACCCTAACCCTAACCCTAACCCTAACCCTAACCCTAACCCTAACCCTAACCCTAATCTTGGATTGTTCTTGCGGTGTTCATTCATCCTAAACCTAACCCTAACCCTAACTCTAACCCTAACCCTAACCCTAACCCTAACCCTAACCCTATTCTTGGATTGTTCTTCCGGTGTTCATTCACCCTAACCCTAACCCTAACCCTAACCCTAACCCTAACCCTATTCTTGGATTGTTCTTGCGGTGTTCATTCACCCTAACCCTAACCCTAACCCTAACCCTATTCTTGGATTGTTCTTCCGGTGTTCATTCACCCTAACCCTAACCCTAACCCTAACCCTAACCCTAACCCTAACCCTAACCCTAACCCTATTCTTGGATTGTTCTTGCGGTGTTCATTCACCCTAACCCTAACCCTAACCCTAACCCTAACCCTAACCCTAACCCTAATCCTAACCCTAACCCTAACCCTAACCCTAACCCTAACCCTATTCTTGGATTGTTCTTGCGGTGTTCATTCACCCTAACCCTAACCCTAACCCTAACCCTCACCCTAACCCTAATCTTGGATTGTTCTTGTGGTGTTCATTCATCCTAACCCTAACCCTAACCCTAACCCTAACCCTAACCCTAACCCTAACCCTAACCCTAACC
>NW_028113129.1:447500-455000 GCF_964234715.1 Podarcis melisellensis | reverse complement strand
TAACCCTAACCCTATTCTTGGATTGTTCTTCCGGTGTTCATTCACCCTAACCCTAACCCTAACCCTAACCCTAACCCTAACCCTAACCCTAACCCTAACCCTATTCTTGGATTTTTCTTGCGGTGTTCATTCACCCTAACCCTAACCCTAACCCTAACCCTAACCCTAACCCTAATCCTAACCCTAACCCTAACCCTAACCCTAACCCTATTCTTGGATTGTTCTTGCGGTGTTCATTCACCCTAACCCTAACCCTAACCCTAACCCTCACCCTAACCCTAATCTTGGATTGTTCTTGTGGTGTTCATTCATCCTAACCCTAACCCTAACCCTAACCCTAACCCTAACCCTAACCCTAACCCTAACCCTAATCCTAACCCTAACCCTAACCCTAACCCTAACCCTAACCCTAACCCTAACCCTAACCCTAACCCTAACCCTAACCCTAATCTTGGATTGTTCTTGCGGTGTTCATTCACCCTAACCCTAACCCTAACCCTAACCCTAACCCTAACCCTAACCCTAACCCTAACCCTAACCCTAACCCTAACCCTAATCTTGGATTGTTCTTGTAGTGTTCATTC
The DNA here is from genome assembly GCF_964234715.1 of Podarcis melisellensis. Taxonomy (NCBI): domain Eukaryota; kingdom Metazoa; phylum Chordata; class Lepidosauria; order Squamata; family Lacertidae; genus Podarcis; species Podarcis melisellensis. The sequence goes on along the minus strand of NW_028113129.1, from coordinate 454,416 downwards.
ATCCTAACCCTAACCCTAACCCTAACCCTAACCCTAACCCTAACCCTAACCCTAACCCTAACCCTAACCCTAACCCTAACCCTAACCCTAACCCTAACCCTAATCTTGGATTGTTCTTGCGGTGTTCATTCATCCTAAACCTAACCCTAACCCTAACCCTAACCCTAACCCTAACCCTAACCCTAACCCTAACCCTAACCCTAACCCTAACCCTAACCCTATTCTTGGATTGTTCTTGTGGTGTTCATTCATCCTAACCCTAACCCTAACCCTAACCCTAACCCTAACCCTAACCCTAACCCTAACCCTAACCCTAACCCTAACCCTAACCCTAACCCTAACCCTAATCTTGGATTGTTCTTGCGGTGTTCATTCATCCTAAACCTAACCCTAACCCTAACTCTAACCCTAACCCTAACCCTAACCCTAACCCTAACCCTATTCTTGGATTGTTCTTCCGGTGTTCATTCACCCTAACCCTAACCCTAACCCTAACCCTAACCCTAACCCTATTCTTGGATTGTTCTTGCGGTGTTCATTCACCCTAACCCTAACCCTAACCCTAACCCTATTCTTGGATTGTTCTTCCGGTGTTCATTCACCCTAACCCTAACCCTAACCCTAACCCTAACCCTAACCCTAACCCTAACCCTATTCTTGGATTGTTCTTGCGGTGTTCATTCACCCTAACCCTAACCCTAACCCTAACCCTCACCCTAACCCTAATCTTGGATTGTTCTTGTGGTGTTCATTCATCCTAACCCTAACCCTAACCCTAACCCTAACCCTAACCCTAACCCTAACCCTAACCCTAACCCTAACCCTAACCCTAACCCTAATCTTGGATTGTTCTTGCGGTGTTCATTCACCCTAACCCTAACCCTAACCCTAACCCTAACCCTAACCCTAACCCTAACCCTAACCCTAATCTTGGATTGTTCTTGTAGTGTTCATTCATCCTAACCCTAACCCTAACCCTAACCCTAACCCTAACCCTAACCCTAACCCTAACCCTAACCCTAACCCTAACCCTAATCTTGGATTGTTCTTGCGGTGTTCATTCATCCTAACCCTAACCCTAACCCTAACCCTAACCCTAACCCTAACCCTAACCCTAACCCTAACCCTAACCCTAACCCTAACCCTATTCTTGGATTGTTCTTGTGGTGTTCATTCATCCTAACCCTAACCCTAACCCTAACCCTAACCCTAACCCTAACCCTAACCCTAACCCTAACCCTAACCCTAACCCTAACCCTAACCCTATTCTTGGATTGTTCTTGCGTTGTTCATTCACCCTAACCCTAATCCTAACCCTAACCCTTACCCTAACCCTAACCCTAATCTTAACCCTAACCCTAACCCTAACCCTAACCCTAACCCTAACCCTAACCCTAACCCTAACCCTAACCCTATTCTTGGATTGTTCTTGCGGTGTTCATTCACCCTAACCCTAACCCTAACCCTAACCCTAACCCTAACCCTAACCCTAACCCTATTCTTGGATTGTTCTTGCGGTGTTCATTCACCCTAACCCTAACCCTAACCCTAACCCTAACCCTAACCCTAACCCTAACCCTTATCTTGGATTGTTCTTGCCGTGTTCATTCATCCTAACCCTAACCCTAACCCTAACCCTAACCCTAACCCTAACCCTAACCCTAACCCCAACCCTAACCCTAACCCTAACCCTAACCCTAACCCTTATCTTGGATTGTTCTTGCGGTGTTCATTCATCCAGACCCTAACCCTAACCCTAACCCTAACCCTAACCCTAACCCTAACCCTAACCCTAACCCTAACCCTAACCCTATTCTTGGATTGTTCTTGTGGTGTTCATTCATCCTAACCCTAACCCTAACCCTAACCCTAACCCTAACCCTAACCCTAACCCTAACCCTAACCCTATTCTTGGATTGTTCTTGCGTTGTTCATTCACCCTAACCCTAATCCTAACCCTAACCCTTACCCTAACCCTAACCCTAATCCTAACCCTAACCCTAACCCTAACCCTAACCCTAACCCTAACCCTAACCCTAACCCTAACCCTATTCTTGGATTGTTCTTGCGGTGTTCATTCACCCTAACCCTAACCCTAACCCTAACCCTAACCCTAACCCTAACCCTATTCTTGGATTGTTCTTGCGGTGTTCATTCACCCTAACCCTAACCCTAACCCTAACCCTAACCCTAACCCTAACCCTAACCCTAACCCTAATCTTGGATTGTTCTTGTAGTGTTAATTCATCCTAACCCTAACCCTAACCCTAACCCTAACCCTAACCCTAACCCTAACCCTAACCCTAACCCTAACCCTAACCCTAACCCTAACCCTAAACCTAATCTTGGATTGTTCTTGCGGTGTTCATTCATCCTAACCCTAACCCTAACCCTAACCCTAACCCTAACCCTAACCCTAACCCTAACCCTAACCCTAACCCTAATCTTGGATTGTTCTTGCGGTGTTCATTCATCCTAACCCTAACCCTAACCCTAACCCTAACCCTAACCCTAACCCTAACCCTAACACTAACACTAACACTAACACTAACACTAACCCTTATCTTGGATTGTTCTTGCGGTGTTCATTCATCCAAACCCTAACCCTAACCCTAACCCTAACCCTAGCCCTAAAATTAACCCTAACCCTAACCCTAACCCCAACCCTAACCCTAACCCTAACCCTAACCCTAACCCTAACCCTAACCCTAACCCTAATCTTGGATTGTTCTTGTGGTGTTCATTCATCCTAACCCTAACCCTAACCCAAACCCTAACCCTAACCCTAACCCTAACCCTAACCCTAACCCTAACCCTAACCCTAACCCTAACCCTAACCCTAACCCTATTCTTGGATTGTTCTTGCGGTGTTCATTCACCCTAACCCTAACCCTAACCCTAACCCTAACCCTAACCCTAACCCTAACCCTAACCCTATTCTTGGATTGTTCTTGCGGTGTTCATTCACCCTAACCCTAACCCTAACCCTAACCCTAACCCTAACCCTAATCTTGGATTGTTCTTGTGGTGTTCATTCATCCTAACCCTAACCCTAACCCTAACCCTAACCCTAACCCTAACCCTAACCCTAACCCTAACCCTAACCCTAACCCTAACCCTAATCTTGGATTGTTCTTGCGGTGTTCATTCATCCTAAACCTAACCCTAACCCTAACCCTAACCCTAACCCTAACCCTAACCCTAACCCTAACCCTAACCCTAACCCTAACCCTAACCCTATTCTTGGATTGTTCTTGTGGTGTTCATTCATCCTAACCCTAACCCTAACCCTAACCCTAACCCTAACCCTAACCCTAACCCTAACCCTAACCCTAACCCTAACCCTAACCCTAACCCTAACCCTAACCCTAACCCTAACCCTAACCCTAACCCTATTCTTGGATTGTTCTTGCGTTGTTCATTCACCCTAACCCTAATCCTAACCCTAACCCTTACCCTAACCCTAACCCTAATCTTAACCCTAACCCTAACCCTAACCCTAACCCTAACCCTAACCCTAACCCTAACCCTATTCTTGGATTGTTCTTGCGGTGTTCATTCACCCTAACCCTAACCCTAACCCTAACCCTAACCCTAACCCTAACCCTAACCCTATTCTTGGATTGTTCTTGCGGTGTTCATTCACCCTAACCCTAACCCTAACCCTAACCCTAACCCTAACCCTAACCCTAACCCTTATCTTGGATTGTTCTTGCCGTGTTCATTCATCCTAACCCTAACCCTAACCCTAACCCTAACCCTAACCCTAACCCTAACCCTAACCCTAACCCCAACCCTAACCCTAACCCTAACCCTAACCCTTATCTTGGATTGTTCTTGCGGTGTTCATTCATCCAGACCCTAACCCTAACCCTAACCCTAACCCTAACCCTAACCCTAACCCTAACCCTAACCCTATTCTTGGATTGTTCTTGTGGTGTTCATTCATCCTAACCCTAACCCTAACCCTAACCCTAACCCTAACCCTAACCCTAACCCTAACCCTAACCCTAACCCTATTCTTGGATTGTTCTTGCGTTGTTCATTCACCCTAACCCTAATCCTAACCCTAACCCTTACCCTAACCCTAACCCTAATCCTAACCCTAACCCTAACCCTAACCCTAACCCTAACCCTAACCCTAACCCTAACCCTAACCCTAACCCTATTCTTGGATTGTTCTTGCGGTGTTCATTCACCCTAACCCTAACCCTAACCCTAACCCTAACCCTAACCCTAACCCTATTCTTGGATTGTTCTTGCGGTGTTCATTCACCCTAACCCTAACCCTAACCCTAACCCTAACCCTAACCCTAACCCTAACCCTAACCCTAACCCTAACCCTAATCTTGGATTGTTCTTGTAGTGTTAATTCATCCTAACCCTAACCCTAACCCTAACCCTAACCCTAACCCTAACCCTAACCCTAACCCTAACCCTAACCCTAACCCTAAACCTAATCTTGGATTGTTCTTGCGGTGTTCATTCATCCTAACCCTAACCCTAACCCTAACCCTAACCCTAACCCTAACCCTAACCCTAACCCTAACCCTAACCCTAATCTTGGATTGTTCTTGTAGTGTTAATTCATCCTAACCCTAACCCTAACCCTAACCCTAACCCTAACCCTAACCCTAACCCTAACCCTAACCCTAACCCTAACCCTAATCTTGGATTGTTCTTGCGGTGTTCATTCATCCTAACCCTAACCCTAACCCTAACCCTAACCCTAACCCTAACCCTAACCCTAACCCTAACCCTAACACTAACACTAACACTAACACTAACACTAACACTAACCCTTATCTTGGATTGTTCTTGCGGTGTTCATTCATCCAAACCCTAACCCTAACCCTAACCCTAACCCTAGCCCTAAAATTAACCCTAACCCTAACCCTAACCCCAACCCTAACCCTAACCCTAACCCTAACCCTAACCCTAACCCTAACCCTAACCCTAACCCTAATCTTGGATTGTTCTTGTGGTGTTCATTCATCCTAACCCTAACCCTAACCCAAACCCTAACCCTAACCCTAACCCTAACCCTAACCCTAACCCTAACCCTAACCCTAACCCTAACCCTATTCTTGGATTGTTCTTGCGGTGTTCATTCACCCTAACCCTAACCCTAACCCTAACCCTAACCCTAACCCTAACCCTAACCCTAACCCTATTCTTGGATTGTTCTTGCGGTGTTCATTCACCCTAACCCTAACCCTAACCCTAACCCTAACCCTAACCCTAATCTTGGATTGTTCTTGTGGTGTTCATACATCCTAACCCTAACCCTAACCCTAACCCTAACCCTAACCCTAACCCTAATCTTGGATTGTTCTTGTGGTGTTCATTCACCCTAACCCTAACCCTAACCCTAACCCTAACCCTAACCCTAACCCTAATCTTGGATTGTTCTTGCGGTGTTCATTCATCCTAAACCTAACCCTAACCCTAACTCTAACCCTAACCCTAACCCTAACCCTAACCCTAACCCTATTCTTGGATTGTTCTTCCGGTGTTCATTCACCCTAACCCTAACCCTAACCCTAACCCTAACCCTAACCCTAACCCTATTCTTGGATTGTTCTTGCGGTGTTCATTCACCCTAACCCTAACCCTAACCCTAACCCTATTCTTGGATTGTTCTTCCGGTGTTCATTCACCCTAACCCTAACCCTAACCCTAACCCTAACCCTAACCCTAACCCTAACCCTATTCTTGGATTGTTCTTGCGGTGTTCATTCACCCTAACCCTAACCCTAACCCTAACCCTAACCCTAACCCTAACCCTAACCCTAACCCTAACCCTAACCCTAACCCTAACCCTAACCCTAACCCTAACCCTATTCTTGGATTGTTCTTGCGGTGTTCATTCACCCTAACCCTAACCCTAACCCTAACCCTCACCCTAACCCTAATCTTGGATTGTTCTTGTGGTGTTCATTCATCCTAACCCTAACCCTAACCCTAACCCTAACCCTAACCCTAACCCTAACCCTAACCCTAACCCTAACCCTAACCCTAACCCTAACCCTAACCCTAACCCTAATCTTGGATTGTTCTTGCGGTGTTCATTCACCCTAACCCTAACCCTAACCCTAACCCTAACCCTAACCCTAACCCTAATCTTGGATTGTTCTTGTAGTGTTCATTCATCCTAACCCTAACCCTAACCCTAACCCTAACCCTAACCCTAACCCTAACCCTAACCCTAACCCTAACCCTAACCCTAATCTTGGATTGTTCTTGCGGTGTTCATTCATCCTAAACCTAACCCTAACCCTAACCCTAACCCTAACCCTAACCCTAACCCTAACCCTAACCCTAACCCTAACCCTAACCCTAACCCTATTCTTGGATTGTTCTTGTGGTGTTCATTCATCCTAACCCTAACCCTAACCCTAACCCTAACCCTAACCCTAACCCTAACCCTAACCCTAACCCTAACCCTAACCCTAACCCTAACCCTAACCCTAACCCTAACCCTATTCTTGGATTGTTCTTGCGTTGTTCATTCACCCTAACCCTAATCCTAACCCTAACCCTTACCCTAACCCTAACCCTAATCTTAACCCTAACCCTAACCCTAACCCTAACCCTAACCCTAACCCTAACCCTAACCCTAACCCTAACCCTAACCCTAACCCTATTCTTGGATTGTTCTTGCGGTGTTCATTCACCCTAACCCTAACCCTAACCCTAACCCTAACCCTAACCCTAACCCTATTCTTGGATTGTTCTTGCGGTGTTCATTCACCCTAACCCTAACCCTAACCCTAACCCTAACCCTAACCCTAACCCTTATCTTGGATTGTTCTTGCCGTGTTCATTCATCCTAACCCTAACCCTAACCCTAACCCTAACCCTAACCCTAACCCTAACCCTAACCCTAACCCCAACCCTAACCCTAACCCTAACC
>NW_028113129.1:410000-415000 GCF_964234715.1 Podarcis melisellensis | reverse complement strand
TAACCCTACCCCTAACCCTAACCCTAATCTTGGATTGTTCTTGCGGAGTTCATTCACCCTAACGCTAACCCTAACCCTAACCCTAACCCTAACCTTGGATTGTTCTTGTAGTGTTCATTCATCCTAACCCTAACCCTAACCCTAACCCTAACCCTAACCGTAACCCTAACCCTAACCCTAACCCTAACCCTAACCCTAACCCTAACCCTAACCCTAACCCTAACCCTAACCCTAATCTTGGATTGTTCTTGCGGTGTTCATTCATCCTAACCCTAACCCTAACCCTAACCCTAACCCTAACCCTAACCCTAACCCTAACCCTAACCCTAACCCTATTCTTGGATTGTTCTTGTAGTGTTCATTCATCCTAACCCTAACCCTAACCCTAACCCTAACCCTAACCCTAACCCTAACCCTAACCCTAACCCTAATCTTGGATTGTTCTTGCGGTGTTCATTCACCCTAACCCTATCCCTAACCCTAACCCTAACCCTAACCCCAACCCTAACCCTAACCCTAACCCTAACCCTAACCCTAACCCTAACCCTAACCCTAACCCTATTCTTGGATTGTTCTTGCGGTGTTCATTCACCCTAACCCTAACCCTAACCCTAATCCTAACCCTATTCTTGGATTGTTCTTGCGGTGTTCATTCACCCTAACCCTAACCCTAACCCTAACCCTAACCCTAACCCTAACCCTAACCCTAACCCTAACCCTAACCCTAATCTTGGATTGTTCTTGCGGTGTTCATTCATCCTAACCCTAACCCTAACCCTAACCCTAACCCTAACCCTAACCCTAACCCTAACCCTAACCCTAACCCTAACACTAACACTAACACTAACACTAACACTAACACTAACCCTTATCTTGGATTGTTCTTGCGGTGTTCATTCATCCTAACCCTAACCCTAACCCTAACCCTAACCCTAACCCTAACCCTAACCCTAACCCTAACCCTAACCCTAACCCTAACCCTAACCCTAACCCTAACCCTAAAATTAACCCTAACCGTAACCCTAACCCCAACCCTAACCCTAACCCTAACCCTAACCCTAATCTTGGATTGTTCTTGTGGTGTTCATTCATCCTAACCCTAACCCTAACCCTAACCCTAACCCTAACCCTAACCCTAACCCTAACCCTATTCTTGGATTGTTCTTGCGGTGTTCATCCACCCTAACCCTAACCCTAACGCTAACCCTCACCCTAACCCTAATCTTGGATGGTTCTTGTGGTGTTCATTCATCCTAACCCTAACCCTAACCCTAACCCTAACCCAAACCCTAACCCTAACCCTAACCCTAACCCTAACCCTAACCCTAACCCTAACCCTAACCCTAATCTTGGATTGTTCTTGCGGTGTTCATTCACCCTAACCCTAACCCTAACCCTAACCCTAACCCTAACCCTAACCCTAACCCTAATCTTGGATTGTTCTTGCGGTGTTCATTCATCCTAACCCTAACCCTAACCCTAACCCTAACCCTAACCCTAACCCTAAAGCTAACCCTAACCCTAACCCTAACCCTAACCCTAACCCTAACCCTAACCCTAACCCTATTCTTGGATTGTTCTTGTGGTGTTCATTCATCCTAACCCTAACCCTAACCCTAACCCTATTCTTGGATTGTTCTTGCGGTGTTCATTCACCCTAACCCTAACCCTAACCCTAACCCTAACCCTTACCCTAACCCTAACCCTAACCCTAACCCTAACCCTAACCCTAACCCTAACCCTAACCCTAATCCTAACCCTAACCCTAACCCTAACCCTAACCCTAACCCTAACCCTAACCCTAACCCTAACCCTAACCCTATTCTTGGATTGTTCTTGCGGTGTTCATTCACCCTAACCCTAACCCTAACCCTAACCCTAACCCTAACCCTAACCCTAACCCTAACCCTAACCCTAATCATGGATTGTTCTTGCAGTGTTCATTCATCCTAACCCTAACCCTAACCCTAACCCTAACCCTAACCCTAATCCTAACCCTAACCCTAACCCTAATCTTGGATTGTTCTTGCGGTGTTCATTCACCCTAACCCTAACCCTAACCCTAACCCTAACCCTAATCTTGGATTGTTCTTGTAGTGTTCATTCATCCTAACCCTAACCCTAATCTTGGATTGTTCTTGCGGTGTTCATTCATCCTAAACCTAACCCTAACCCTAACCCTAACTCTAACCCTAACCCTAACCCTAACCCTAACACTAACCCTAACCCTTACTCTAAGCCTAACCCTAACCCTATTCTTGGATTGTTCTTCCGGTGTTCATTCATTCTAACCCTAACCCTAACCCTAACCCTAACCCTAACCCTAACCCTAACCCTAACCCTAACCCTAACCCTAACCCTAACCCTAACCCTAACCCTATTCTTGGATTGTTCTTGCGGTGTTCATTCACCCTAACCCTTACCCTAACCCTAACCCTAACCCTAACCCTAACCCTAACCCTAACCCTAACCCTAACCCTAACCCTAACCCTAACCCTAACCCTGTCTCTAACCCTAACCCTAACCCTAACCCTAACCCTAACCCTAACCCTTATCTTGGATTGTTCATGTAGTGTTCATTCATCCTAACCCTAACCCTAACCCCAACCCTAACCCTAACCCTAACCCTAACCCTAACCCTAACCCTAACCCTAACCCTAATGTTGGATTGTTCTTGCGGTGTTCATTCATCCTAACCCTAACCCTAACCCTAACACTAACCCTAACCCTAACCCTAACCCTAACCCTAACCCTAACCCTAACCCTAACACTAACACTAACACTAACATTAACCCTTATCTTGGATTGTTCTTGCGGTGTTCATTCATCCTAACCCTAACCCTAACCCTAACCCTAACCCTAACCCTAACCCTAACCCTAACCCTAACCCTAACCCTAACCCTATTCTTGGATTGTTCTTGCGGTGTTCATTCACCCTAACCCTAACCCTAACCCTAACCCTAACCCTAACCCTATTCTTGGATTGTTCTTGCGGTGTTCATTCACCCTAACCCTAACCCTAACCCTAACCCTAACCATAACCCTAATCTTGGATTGTTCTTGTGGTGTTCATTCATCCTAACCCTAACCCTAACCCTAACCCTAACCCTAACCCTAACCAATCTTGGATTGTTCTTGTAGTGTTCATTCATCCTAACCCTAACCCTAACCCTAACCCTAACCCTAACCCTAACCCTAACCCTAACCCTAACCCTAACCCTAACCCTAACCCTAACCCTATTCTTGGATTGTTCTTGCGGTGTTCATCCACCCTAACCCTAACCCTAACCCTAACCCTCACCCTAACCCTAATCTTGGATTGTTCTTGTGGTGTTCATTCATCCTAACCCTAACCCTAACCCTAACCCTAACCCTAACCCTAAGCCTAAGCCTAACCCTAACCCTAACCCTAACCCTAACCCTAACCCTAACCCTAACCCTAACCCTAACCCTAACCCTAATCTTGGATTGTTCTTGCGGTGTTCGTTCACCCTAACCCTAACCCTAACCCTAACCCTAACCCTAACCCTAACCCTAACCCTAATCTTGGATTGTTCTTGCGGTGTTCATTCATCCTAACCCTAACCCTAACCCTAACCCTAACCCTAACCCTAACCCTAACCCTAACCCTAACCCTATTCTTGGATTGTTCTTGTGGTGTTCATTCATCCTAACCCTAACCCTAACCCTAACCCTATTCTTGGATTGTTCTTGCGGTGTTCATTCACCCTAACCCTAACCCTAACCCTAACCCTTACCCTAACCCTAACCCTAACCCTAACCCTAACCCTAACCCTAACCCTAACCCTAACCCTAATCCTAACCCTAACCCTAACCCTAACCCTAACCCTAACCCTATTCTTGGATTGTTCTTGCGGTGTTCATTCACCCTAACCCTAACCCTAACCCTAACCCTAACCCTAACCCTAACCCTATTCTTGGATTGTTCTTGCGGTGTTCATTCACCCTAACCCTAACCCTAACCCTAACCCTAACCCTAACCCTAACCCTAACCCTAACCCTAACCCTAACCCTATTCTTGGATTGTTCTTGCGGTGTTCATTCACCCTAACCCTAACCCTAACCCTAACCCTAACCCTAACCCTAACCCCTAACCCTAACCCTACCCCTAACCCTAACCCTAATCTTGGATTGTTCTTGCGGAGTTCATTCACCCTAACGCTAACCCTAACCCTAACCCTAACCCTAACCCTAACCCTAACCCTAACCCTAACCTTGGATTGTTCTTGTAGTGTTCATTCATCCTAACCCTAACCCTAACCCTAACCCTAACCCTAACCCTAACCCTAACCGTAACCCTAACCGTAACCCTAACCCTAACCCTAACCCTAACCCTAACCCTAACCCTAACCCTAACCCTAACCCTAATCTTGGATTGTTCTTGCGGTGTTCATTCATCCTAACCCTAACCCTAACCCTAACCCTAACCCTAACCCTAACCCTAACCCTAACCCTAACCCTAACCCTAACCCTATTCTTGGATTGTTCTTGTAGTGTTCATTCATCCTAACCCTAACCCTAACCCTAACCCTAATCTTGGATTGTTCTTGCGGTGTTCATTCACCCTAACCCTAACCCTAACCCTAACCCTAACCCTAACCCCAACCCTAACCCTAACCCTAACCCTAACCCTAACCCTAACCCTAACCCTAACCCTAACCCTAACCCTATTCTTGGATTGTTCTTGCGGTGTTCATTCACCCTAACCCTAACCCTAACCCTAATCCTAACCCTATTCTTGGATTGTTCTTGCGGTGTTCATTCACCCTAACCCTAACCCTAACCCTAACCCTAACCCTAACCCTAACCCTAACCCTAACCCTAACCCTAACCCTAATCTTGGATTGTTCTTGCGGTGTTCATTCATCCTAACCCTAACCCTAACCCTAACCCTAACCCTAACCCTAACCCTAACACTAACACTAACACTAACTCTAACACTAACACTAACACTAACCCTTATCTTGGATTGTTCTTGC
>NW_028113129.1:400000-407500 GCF_964234715.1 Podarcis melisellensis | reverse complement strand
CCCTAACCCTAACCCTAACCCTATTCTTGGATTGTTCTTGTGGTGTTCATTCATCCTAACCCTAACCCTAACCCTAACCCTATTCTTGGATTGTTCTTGCGGTGTTCATTCACCCTAACCCTAACGCTAACCCTAACCCTTACCCTAACCCTAACCCTAACCCTAACCCTAACCCTAACCCTAACCCTAACCCTAACCCTAACCCTAACCCTAACCCTAATCCTAACCCTAACCCTAACCCTAACCCTAACCCTAACCATATTCTTGGATTGTTCTTGCGGTGTTCATTCACCCTAACCCTAACCCTAACCCTAACCCTAACCCTAACCCTAACCCTAACCCTTACCCTTACCCTAACCCTAACCCTAACCCTAATCTTGGATTGTTCTTGCGGAGTTCATTCATCCTAACCCTAACCCTAACCCTAACCCTAACCCTAACCCTAACCCTAACCCTAACCCAAATCTTGGATTGTTCTTGCGGTGTTCATTCACCCTAACCCTAACCCTAACCCTAACCCTAACCCTAACCCTAACCCTAACCCTAACCCTAACCCTAACCCTAACCCTAATCTTGGATTGTTCTTGTAGTGTTCATTCATCCTAACCCTAACCCTAACCCTAACCCTAATCTTGGATTGTTCTTGCGGTGTTCATTCATCCTAAACCTAACCCTAACCCTAACCCTAACTCTAACCCTAACCCTAACCCTAACCCTAACCCTAACCCTAACCCTAACCCTATTCTTGGATTGTTCTTGCGGTGTTCATTCACCCTAACCCTAACCCTAACCCTAACCCTAACCCTAACCCTAACCCTAACCCTAACCCTAACCCTAACCCTAACCCTAACCCTATTCTTGGATTGTTCTTGCGGTGTTCATTCACCCTAACCCTAACCCTAACCCTAACCCTAACCCTAACCCTATTCTTGGATTGTTCTTGCGGTGTTCATTCACCCTAACCCTAACCCTAACCCTAACCCTAACCCTAACCCTAACCCTTACCCTAACCCTAACCCTAACCCTAACCCTAACCCTAACCCTAATCTTGGATTGTTCTTGTGGTGTTCATTCATCCTAACCCTAACCCTAACCCTAACCCTAACCCTAACCCTAACCCTAACCCTAACCCTAACCCTAACCCTAACCCTAACCCTAACCCTAACCCTAACCCTAACCCTAACCCTATTCTTGGATTGTTCTTGCGGTGTTCATTCACCCTAACCCTAACCCTAACCCTAACCCTAACCCTAACCCTAACCCTAACCCTAACCCTAACCCTAATCTTGGATTGTTCTTGCGGTGTTCATTCATCCTAACCCTAACCCTAACCCTAACCCTAACCCTAACCCTAACCCTAATCCTAACCCTAACCCTAACCCTAACCCTAACCCTAATCTTGGATTGTTCTTGCGGTGTTCATTCATCCTAACCCTAACCCTATCCCTAACCCTAACCATAACCCTAACCCTAACCCTAACCCTAATCCTAACCCTAACCCTAACCCTAATCTTGGATTTTTCTTGCGTTGTTCATTCACCCTAACCCTAACCCTAACCCTAACCCTAACCCTAACCCTAACCCTAACCCTAACCCTAACCCTAATCTTGGATTGTTCTTGTAGTGTTCATTCATCCTAACCCTAACCCTAACCCTAACCCTAATCTTGGATTGTTCTTGCGGTGTTCATTCATCCTAAACCTAACCCTAACCCTAACCCTAACTCTAACCGTAACCCTAACCCTAACCCTAACCCTAACCCTAACCCTAACCCTAACCCTAAGCCTAAGCCTAAGCCTAAGCCTAAGCCTAAGCCTAAGCCTAAGCCTAAGCCTAAGCCTAAGCCTAAGCCTAAGCCTAAGCCTAAGCCTATTCTTGGATTGTTCTTCCGGTGTTCATTCACCCTAACCCTAACCCTAACCCTAACCCTAACCCTAACCCTAACACTAACACTAACACTAACACTAACCCTTATCTTGGATTGTTCTTGCGGTGTTCATTCATCCTAACCCTAACCCTAACCCTAACCCTAACCCTAACCCTAACCCTAACCCTAACCCTAACCCTAACCCTTACCATATTCTTGGATTGTTCTTGCGGTGTTCATTCACCCTAACCCTAACCCTAACCCTAACCCTAACCCTAACCCTAACCCTAACCCTAACCCTAATCTTGGATTGTTCTTGTGGTGTTCATTCATCCTAACCCTAACCCTAACCCTAACCCTAACCCTAACCCTAACCCTAACCCTAACCCTAACCCTAACCCTAACCCTAACCCTAATCTTGGATTGTTCTTGCGATGTTCATTCACCCTAACCCTAACCCTAACCCTAACCCTAACCCTAACCCTAACCCTAACCTTGGATTGTTCTTGTAGTGTTCATTCAACCTCACCCTAACCCTAACCCTAACCCTAACCCTAACCCTAACCCTAACCCTAACCCTAACCCTAACCCTAATCTTGGATTGTTCTTGCGGTGTTCATTCATCCTAACCCTAACCCTAACCCTAACCCTAACCCTAACCCTAACCCTAACCCTAACCCTAACCCTAACCCTAACCCTAATCTTGGATTGTTCTTGTAGTGTTCATTCATCCTAACCCTAACCCTAATCTTGGATTTTTCTTGCGTTGTTCATTCACCCTAACCCTAACCCTAACCCTAACCCTAACCCTAACCCTAACCCTAACCCTAACCCTAACCCTAATCTTGGATTGTTCTTGTAGTGTTCATTCATCCTAACCCTAACCCTAACCCTAACCCTAATCGTGGATTGTTCTTGCGGTGTTCATTCATCCTAAACCTAACCCTAACCCTAACCCTAACTCTAACCGTAACCCTAACCCTAACCCTAACCCTAACCCTAACCCTAACCCTAACCCTAACCCTAACCCTAACCCTAAGCCTAAGCCTAAGCCTATTCTTGGATTGTTCTTCCGGTGTTCATTCACCCTAACCCTAACCCTAACCCTAACCCTAACCCTAACCCTAACCCTAACACTAACACTAACACTAACACTAACCCTTATCTTGGATTGTTCTTGCGGTGTTCATTCATCCTAACCCTAACCCTAACCCTAACCCTAACCCTAACCCTAACCCTAACCCTAACCCTAACCCTAACCCTAACCCTAACCCTAACCCTTACCATATTCTTGGATTGTTCTTGCGGTGTTCATTCACCCTAACCCTAACCCTAACCCTAACCCTAACCCTAACCCTAACCCTAATCTTGGATTGTTCTTGTGGTGTTCATTCATCCTAACCCTAACCCTAACCCTAACCCTAACCCTAACCCTAACCCTAACCCTAACCCTAACCCTAACCCTAACCCTAATCTTGGATTGTTCTTGCGATGTTCATTCACCCTAACCCTAACCCTAACCCTAACCCTAACCCTAACCCTAACCTTGGATTGTTCTTGTAGTGTTCATTCAACCTCACCCTAACCCTAACCCTAACCCTAACCCTAACCCTAACCCTAACCCTAACCCTAACCCTAACCCTAATCTTGGATTGTTCTTGCGGTGTTCATTCATCCTAACCCTAACCCTAACCCTAACCCTAACCCTAACCCTAACCCTAACCCTAACCCTAACCCTAACCCTAACCCTAACCCTAACCCTAACCCTAACCCTATTCTTGGATTGTTCTTGCGGTGTTCATTCACCCTAACCCTAACCCTAACCCTTACCCTAACCCTAACCCTAACCCTAACCCTAACCCTAATCCTAACCCTAACCCTAACCCTAACCCTAACCCTAACCCTAACCCTAACCCTATTCTTGGATTGTTCTTGCGGTGTTCATTCACCCTAACCCTAACCCTAACCCTAACCCTTACCCTAACCCTAACCCTAACCCTAACCCTAACCCTAACCCTAACCCTAACCCTAACCCTAACCCTAACCCTAATCTTGGATTGTTCTTGCGATGTTCATTCACCCTAACCCTAACCCTAACCCTAACCCTAACCTTGGATTGTTCTTGTAGTGTTCATTCAACCTCACCCTAACCCTAACCCTAACCCTAACCCTAACCCTAACCCTAACCCTAACCCTAACCCTAACCCTAACCCTAACCCTAACCCTAACCCTAATCTTGGATGGTTCTTGCGGTGTTCATTCACCCTAACCCTAACCCTAACCCTAACCCTAACCCTAACCCTAACCCTAACCCTAACCCTAACCCTAACCCTAACCCTAACCCTATTCTTGGATTGTTCTTGTAGTGTTCATTCATCCTAACCCTAACCCTAACCCTAACCCTAACCCTAACCCTAACCCTAACCCTAACCCTAACCCTAATCTTGGATTGTTCTTGCGGTGTTCATTCATCCTAACCCTAACCCTAACCCTAACCCTAACCCTAACCCTAACCCTAACCCTAACCCTATTCTTGGATTGTTCTTGCGGTGTTCATTCACCCTAACCCTAACCCTAACCCTAACCCTAACCCAATTCTTGGATTGTTCTTGCGGTGTTCATTCACCCTAAACCTAACCCTTACCCTAACCCTAACCCTAACCCTAACCCTAACCCTAACCCTAACCCTAACCCTAACCCTAACCCTAACCCTAACCCTAATCTTGGATTGTTCTTGCGGTGTTCATTCACCCTAACCCTAACCCTAACCCTAACCCTAACCCTAACCCTAACCCTAACCCTAACCCTAATCTTGGATTGTTCTTGTAGTGTTCATTCATCCTAACCCTAACCCTAACCCTAACCCTAACCCTAACCCTAACCCTAACCCTAACCCTAATCTTGGATTGTTCTTGCGATGTTCATTCATCCTAACCCTAACCCTAACCCTAACCCTAACCCTAACCCTAACCCTAACCCTATTCTTGGATTGTTCTTGCGGTGTTCATTCACCCTAACCCTAACCCTAACCCTTACCCTAACCCTAACCCTAACCCTAACCCTAACCCTAATCCTAACCCTAACCCTAACCCTAACCCTAACCCTAACCCTAACCCTATTCTTGGATTGTTCTTGCGGTGTTCATTCACCCTAACCCTAACCCTAACCCTTACCCTAACCCTAACCCTAACCCTAACCCTAACCCTAACCCTAACCCTAACCCTAACCCTAACCCTAACCCTATTCTTGGATTGTTCTTGCGGTGTTCATTCACCCTAACCCTAATCCTAACCCTAACCCTAACCCTAACCCTAACCCTAATCTTGGATTGTTCTTGCGGTGTTCATTCATCCTAACCCTAACCCTAACCGTAACCCTAACCCTAACCCTAATCCTAACCCTAACCCTAATCTTGGATTGTTCTTGCGGTGTTCATTCACCCTAACCCTAACCCTAACCCTAACCCTAACCCTAACCCTAACCCTAACCCTAACCCTAACCCTAACCCTAACCCTAACCCTAATCTTGGATTGTTCTTGTAGTGTTCATTCATCCTAACCCTAACCCTAACCCTAACCCTAATCTTGGATTGTTCTTGCGGTGTTCATTCATCCTAACCCTAACCCTAACCCTAACCCTAACCCTAACCCTAACCCTAACCCTAACCCTATTCTTGGATTGTTCTTCCGGTGTTCATTCACTCTAACCCTAACCCTCACCCTCACCCTAACCCTAACCCTAACCCTAACCCTAACCCTAACCCTAACCCTAACCCTAACCCTAACCCTAACCCTAACCCTAACCCTATTCTTGGATTGTTCTTGCGGTGTTCATTCACCCTAACCCTTACCCTAACCCTAACCCTAACCCTAACCCTAACCCTAACCCTAACCCTAACCCTAACCCTAACCCTATTCTTGGATTGTTCTTGCGGTGTTCATTCACCCTAACCCTAACCCTAACCCTAACCCTAACCCTAACCCTAACCCTAACCCTAATCCTAACCCTAACCCTAACCCTAACCCTAACCCTAACCCTAACCCTAACCCTAACCCTAACCCTAACCCTAACCCTAATCTTGGATTGTTCTTGCGGTGTTCATTCATCCTAACCCTAACCCTAACCCTAACCCTAACCCTAACCCTAACCCTAACCCTAACCCTAATCCTAACCCTAACCCTAACCCTAATCTTGGATTGTTCTTGCGGTGTTCATTCATCCTAACCCTAACCCTATCCCTAACCCTAACCCTAACCCTAACCCTAATCCTAACCCTAACCCTAACCCTAATCTTGGATTTTTCTTGCGTTGTTCATTCACCCTAACCCTAACCCTAACCCTAACCCTAACCCTAACCCTAACCCTAACCCTAACCCTAATCTTGGATTGTTCTTGTAGTGTTCATTCATCCTAACCCTAACCCTAACCCTAACCCTAATCTTGGATTGTTCTTGCGGTGTTCATTCATCCTAAACCTAACCCTAACCCTAACCCTAACTCTAACCGTAACCCTAACCCTAACCCTAACCCTAACCCTAACCCTAACCCTAACCCTAACCCTAACCCTAACCCTAACCCTAACCCTAAGCCTAAACCTAAGCCTAAGCCTAAGCATAAGCCTAAGCCTAACCCTATTCTTGGATTGTTCTTCCGGTGTTCATTCACTCTAACCCTAACCCTAACCCTAACCCTAACCCTAACCCTAACCCTAACCCTAACCCTAACCCTAACCCTAACACTAACACTAACACTAACACTAACACTAACCCTTATCTTGGATTGTTCTTGCGGTGTTCATTCATCCTAACCCTAACCCTAACCCTAACCCTAACCCTAACCCTAACCCTAACCCTAACCCTAACCCTAATCTTGGATTGTTCTTGCGGTGTTCATTCACCCTAACCCTAACCCTAACCCTAACCCTAACCCTAACCCTAACCCTAATCTTGGATTGTTCTTGTAGTGTTCATTCATCCTAACCCTAACCCTAACCCTAACCCTAACCCTAACCCTAACCCTAACCCTAATCTTGGATTGTTCTTGCGGTGTTCATTCATCCTAACCCTAACCCTAACCCTAACCCTAACCCTAACCCTAACCCTAACCCTAACCCTAACCCTATTCTTGGATTGTTCTTGCGGTGTTCATTCACCCTAACCCTAACCCTAACCCTTACCCTAACCCTAACCCTAACTCTAACCCTAACCCTAACCCTAACCCTAACCCTAACCCTAACCCTAACCCTAATCCTAATCCTAACCCTAACCCTAACCCTAACCCTAACCCTAACCCTAACCCTAACCCTATTCTTGGATTGTTCTTGCGGTGTTCATTCACCCTAACCCTAACCCTAACCCTTACCCTAACCCTAACCCTAACCCTAACCCTAACCCTAACCCTAACCCTAACCCTAACCCTAACCCTAACCCTAACCCTAACCCTAACCCTAACCCTATTCTTGGATTGTTCTTGCGGTGTTCATTCACCCTAACCCTAACCCTAACCCTAACCCTAACCCTAACCCTAATCTTGGATTGTTCTTGCGGTGTTCATTCATCCTAACCCTAACCCTAACCGTAACCCTAACCCTAACCCTAACCCTAACCCTAATCCTAACCCTAACCCTAATCTTG
>NW_028113129.1:392500-395000 GCF_964234715.1 Podarcis melisellensis | reverse complement strand
ACCCTAACCCTAACCCTAACCCTAATCTTGGATTGTTCTTGCGGTGTTCATTCACCCTAAACCTAACCCTAACCCTAACCCTAACCCTAACCCTAATCTTGGATTGTTCTTGTAGTGTTCATTCATCCTAACCCTAACCCTAACCCTAACCCTAACCCTAACCCTAACCCTAACCCTAACCCTAACCCTAATCTTGGATTGTTCTTGCGGTGTTCATTCATCCTAACCCTAACCCTAACCCTAACCCTAACCCTAACCCTAACCCTAACCCTAACCCTAACCCTAACCCTAACCCTAACCCTAACCCTAACCCTATTCTTGGATTGTTCTTGCGGTGTTCATTCACCCTAACCCTAACCCTAACCCTTACCCTAACCCTAACCCTAACCCTAACCCTAACCCTAACCCTAACCCTAACCCTAACCCTAACCCTAACCCTAACCCTAACCCTAATCCTAACCCTAATCCTAACCCTAACCCTAACCCTAACCCTAACCCTAACCCTAACCCTATTCTTGGATTGTTCTTGCGGTGTTCATTCACCCTAACCCTAACCCTAACCCTTACCCTAACCCTAACCCTAACCCTAACCCTAACCCTAACCCTAACCCTAACCCTAACCCTAACCCTAACCCTAATCTTGGATTGTTCTTGCGATGTTCATTCACCCTAACCCTAACCCTAACCCTAACCCTAACCTTGGATTGTTCTTGTAGTGTTCATTCAACCTCACCCTAACCCTAACCCTAACCCTAACCCTAACCCTAACCCTAACCCTAACCCTAACCCTAACCCTAATCTTGGATGGTTCTTGCGGTGTTCATTCACCCTAACCCTAACCCTAACCCTAACCCTAACCCTAACCCTAACCCTAACCCTAACCCTAACCCTATTCTTGGATTGTTCTTGTAGTGTTCATTCATCCTAACCCTAACCCTAACCCTAACCCTAACCCTAATCTTGGATTGTTCTTGCGGTGTTCATTCATCCTAACCCTAACCCTAACCCTAACCCTAACCCTAACCCTAACCCTAACCCTAACCCTAACCCTATTCTTGGATTGTTCTTGCGGTGTTCATTCACCCTAACCCTAACCCTAACCCTAACCCAATTCTTGGATTGTTCTTGCGGTGTTCATTCACCCTAAACCTAACCCTAACCCTAACCCTAACCCTAACCCTAACCCTAACCCTAACCCTAACCCTAACCCTAACCCTAACCCTAACCCTAACCCTAACCCTAATCTTGGATTGTTCTTGCGGTGTTCATTCACCCTAACCCTAACCCTAACCCTAACCCTAACCCTAACCCTAATCTTGGATTGTTCTTGTAGTGTTCATTCATCCTAACCCTAACCCTAACCCTAACCCTAACCCTAACCCTAACCCTAACCCTAACCCTAACCCTAATCTTGGATTGTTCTTGCGATGTTCATTCATCCTAACCCTAACCCTAACCCTAACCCTAACCCTAACCCTAACCCTAACCCTAACCCTATTCTTGGATTGTTCTTGCGGTGTTCATTCACCCTAACGCTAACCCTAACCCTTACCCTAACCCTAACCCTAACCCTAACCCTAACCCTAATCCTAACCCTAACCCTAACCCTAACCCTAACCCTAACCCTAACCCTAACCCTAACCCTAACCCTATTCTTGGATTGTTCTTGCGGTGTTCATTCACCCTAACCCTAACCCTAACCCTTACCCTAACCCTAACCCTAACCCTAACCCTAACCCTAACCCTAACCCTAACCCTAACCCTATTCTTGGATTGTTCTTGCGGTGTTCATTCACCCTAACCCTAACCCTAACCCTAACCCTAACCCTAACCCTAATCTTGGATTGTTCTTGCGGTGTTCATTCATCCTAACCCTAACCCTAACCGTAACCCTAACCCTAACCCTAATCCTAACCCTAACCCTAATCTTGGATTGTTCTTGCGGTGTTCATTCACCCTAACCCTAACCCTAACCCTAACCCTAACCCTAACCCTAACCCTAATCTTGGATTGTTCTTGTAGTGTTCATTCATCCTAACCCTAACCCTAACCCTAACCCTAATCTTGGATTGTTCTTGCGGTGTTCATTCATCCTAAACCTAACCCTAACCCTAACCCTAACCCTAACCCTAACCCTAACCCTAACCCTAACCCTAACCCTATTCTTGGATTGTTCTTCCGGTGTTCATTCACTCTAACCCTAACCCTCACCCTCACCCTAACCCTAACCCTAACCCTAACCCTAACCCTAACCCTAACCCTAACCCTAACCCTAACCCTAACCCTAACCCTATTCTTGGATTGTTCTTGCGGTGTTCATTCACCCTAACCCTTACCCTAACCCTAACCCTAACCCTAACCCTAACCCTAACCCTAACCCTAACCCTAACCCTAACCCTAACCCTAACCCTATTCTTGGATTGTTCTTGCGGTGTTCATTCACCCTAACCCTAACCCTAACCCTAACCCTAACCCTAACCCTAACCCTAACCCTAACCCT
>NW_028113129.1:370000-372500 GCF_964234715.1 Podarcis melisellensis | reverse complement strand
TTCTTGACCCTAACCCTAACCCTAACCCTAACCCTAACCCTAACCCTAACCCTAACCCTAACCCTAATCTTGGATTGTTCTTGCGGTGTTCATTCATCCTAACCCTAACCCTAACCCTAACCCTAACCCTAACCCTAACCCTAACCCTAACCCAAACCCTAACCCTAAGCTTGGATTGTTCTTGCGGTGTTCATTCACCCTAACCCTAACCCTAACCCTAACCCTAACCCCAACCCTACCCCTAAGCTTGGATTGTTCTTGACCCTAACCCTAACCCTAACCCTAACCCTAACCCTAACCCTAACCCTAACCCTAACCCTAACCCTAACCCTAACCCTAACCCTAATCTTGGATTGTTCTTGCAGTGTTCATTCACCCTAACCCTAACCCTAACCCTAACCCTAACCCTAACCTTAATCTTGGATTGTTCTTGTGGTGTTCATTGACCCTAACCCTAATCCTAACCCTAACCCTAACCCTAACCCTAACCCTAACCCTAACCCTCATCTTGGATTGTTCTTGTGGTGTTCATTCACCCTAACCCTAACCCTAACCCTAACCCTAACCCTAACCCTAACCCTAACCCTAATCTTGGATTGTTCTTGCGGTGTTCATTCACCCTAACCCTAACCCTCACCCTCACCCTAACCCTAACCCTAACCCTAACCCTAACCCTAACCCTAACCCTAACCCTAACCCTAACCCAAACCCTAACCCTAAGCTTAGATTGTTCTTGCGGTGTTCATTCACCCTAACCCTAACCCTAACCCTAACCCTAACCCTAACCCCAACCCTAACCCTAAGCTTGGATTGTTCTTGACCCTAACCCTAACCCTAACCCTAACCCTAACCCTAACCCTAACCCTAACCCTAACCCTAAGCCTAACCCTAACCCTAACCCTAACCCTAACCCTAACCCTAACCTTAATCTTGGATTGTGCTTGTGGTGTTCATTCACCCTAGCCCTAGCCCTAACCCTAACCCTAACCCTAACCCTAACCCTAACCCTAACCCTAACCCTAACCCTAACCCTAAGCCTAACCCTAACCCTAACCCTAACCCTAATCTTGGATTGTTCTTGTGGTGTTCATTCACCCTAACCCTAACCCTAACCCTAACCCTAACCCTAACCCTAACCCTAACCCTAACCCTAACCCTAACCCTGACCCTGACCCTGACCCTGACCCTGACCCTGACCCTAACCCTAACCCTAACCCTAACCCTAATCTTGGATTGTTCTTGCGGTGTTCATTCACCCTAACCCTAACCCTAACCCTAACCCTAACCCTAACCTTAATCTTGGATTGTTCTTGTGGTGTTCATTGACCCTAACCCTAATCCTAACCCTAACCCTAACCCTAACCCTAACCCTAACCCTAACCCTCATCTTGGATTGTTCTTGTGGTGTTCATTCACCCTAACCCTAACCCTAACCCTAACCCTAACCCTAACCCTAACCCTAACCCTAACCCTAACCCTAACCCTAATCTTGGATTGTTCTTGCGGTGTTCATTCACCCTAACCCTAACCCTCACCCTCACCCTAACCCTAACCCTAACCCTAACCCTAACCCTAACCCTAACCCTAACCCTAACCCAAACCCTAACCCTAACCCTAAGCTTAGATTGTTCTTGCGGTGTTCATTCACCCTAACCCTAACCCTAACCCTAACCCTAACCCTAACCCCAACCCTAACCCTAAGCTTGGATTGTTCTTGACCCTAACCCTAACCCTAACCCTAACCCTAACCCTAACCCTAACCCTAACCCTAACCCTAAGCCTAACCCTAACCCTAACCCTAACCCTAACCTTAATCTTGGATTGTGCTTGTGGTGTTCATTCACCCTAGCCCTAGCCCTAACCCTAACCCTAACCCTAACCCTAACCCTAACCCTAACCCTAAGCCTAACCCTAACCCTAACCCTAACCCTAATCTTGGATTGTTCTTGTGGTGTTCATTCACCCTAACCCTAACCCTAACCCTAACCCTAACCCTAACCCTAACCCTAACCCTAACCCTAACCCTGACCCTGACCCTGACCCTGACCCTGACCCTGACCCTAACCCTAACCCTAACCCTAACCCTAATCTTGGATTGTTCTTGCGGTGTTCATTCACCCTAACCCTAACCCTAGCCCTAACCCTAACCCTAACCCTAACCCTAACCCTAACCCTAACCCTAACCCTAACCCTAACCCTAACCCTAACCCTAACCCTAACCCTAACCCTATTCTTGGATTGTTCTTGCGGTGTTCATTCACCTTAACCCTAACCCTAACCCTAACCCTAACCCTAACCCTAACCCTAACCCTATTGTTGGATTGTTCTTGCGGTGTTCATTCACCCTAACCCTAACCCTAACCCTAACCCTAACCCTAACCCTAACCCTAACCCTAACCCTAACCCTAACCCTAACCCTAACCCTAACCCTAACCCTAACCCTAACCCTAACCCTATTCTTGGATTGTTCTTGCGGTGTTCATTCACCCTAACCCTAACC
>NW_028113129.1:285000-287500 GCF_964234715.1 Podarcis melisellensis | reverse complement strand
CCTAACCCTAACCCTAACCCTAACCCTAACCTTGGATTGTTCTTGTAGTGTTCATTCATCCTAACCCTAACCCTAACCCTAACCCTAACCCTAACCCTAACCCTAACCCTAACCCTAACCCTAACCCTAATCTTGGATTGTTCTTGCGGTGTTCATTCATCCCAACCCTAACCCTAACCCTAACCCTAACCCTAACCCTAACCCTAACCCTAACCCTATTCTTGGATTGTTCTTGTAGTGTTCATTCATCCTAACCCTAACCCTAACCCTAACCCTAATCTTGGAATGTTCTTGCGGTGTTCATTCATACTAACCCTAACCCTAACCCTAACCCTAACCCTAACCCTAACCCTAACCCTAACCCTAACCCTAACCCTATTCTTGGATTGTTCTTGCGGTGTTCATTCACCCTAACCCTAACCCTAACCCTAACCCTATTCTTGGATTGTTCTTGCGGTGTTCATTCACCCTAACCCTAACCCTAACCCTAACCCTAACCCTAACCCTAACCCTAACCCTAATCTTGGATTGTTCTTGCGGTGTTCATTCATCCTAACCATAACCCTAACCCTAACCCTAACCCTAACCCTAACCCTAACCCTAACCCTAACCCTAACCCTAACCCTAACCCTAACCCTAACCCTAATCTTGGATTGTTCTTGTAGTGTTCATTCATACTAACCCTAACCCTAACCCTAACCCTAACCCTAACCCTAACCCTAACCCTAACCCTAACCCTAACCCTTACCCTAACCCTAATCTTGGATTGTTCTTGCGGTGTTCATTCACCCTAACCCTAACCCTAACCCTAACCCTAACCCTAACACTAACCCTAACCCTAACCCTAACCCTAACCCTAATCTTGGATTGTTCTTGCGGTGTTCATTCATCCTAACCCTAACCCTAACCCTAACCCTAACCCTAACCCTAACCCTATTCTTGGATTGTTCTTGTAGTGTTCATTCATCCTAACCCTAACCCTAACCCTAACCCTAACCCTAACCCTAACCCTAACCCTAACCCTAACCCTAATCTTGGATTGTTCTTGCGGTGTTCATTCATCCTAACCCTAACCCTAACCCTAACCCTAACCCTAACCCTAACCCTAACCCTAACCCTAACCCTAACCCTAACCCTAACCCTAACCCTAACCCTAACCCTATTCTTGGATTGTTCTTCCAGTGTTCATTCACACTAACCCTAACCCTAACCCTAACCCTAACACTATTCTTGGATTGTTCTTGCGGTGTTCATTCACCCTAACCCTAACCCTAACCCTAACCCTAACCCTAACCCTAACCCTAACCCTAATCTTGGATTGTTCTTGCGGTGTTCATTCATCCTAACCCTAACCCTAACCCTAACCCTAACCCTAACCCTAACCCTAACCCTAACCCTAACCCTAACCCTAACCCTAATCTTGGATTGTTCTTGTAGTGTTCATTCATCCTAACCTTAACCATAACCCTAAGCCTAAGCCTAAGCCTAAGCCTAACCCTAACCCTAACCCTAACCCTAACCCTAACCCTAACCCTAATCTTGGATTCTTCTTGCGGTGTTCATTCATCCTAAACCTAACCCTAACCCTAACCCTAACCCTAACCCTAACCCTAACCCTAACCCTAACCCTAACCCTAACCTTAACCCTAACCCTTATCTTGGATTGTTCTTGCGGTGTTCATTCATCCTAACCCTAACCCTAACCCTAACCCTAACCCTAACCCTAACCCCAACCCTAACCCTAACCCTAACCCTAACCCTAACCCTAACCCTAACCCTAACCCTTATCTTGGATTGTTCTTGCGGTGTTCATTCATCCTAACCCTAACCCTAACCCTAACCCTAACCCTAACCCTAACCCTATTCTTGGATTGTTCTTGTGGTGTTCGTTCATCCTAACCCTAACCCTAACCCTAACCCTAACCCTAACCCTATTCTTGGATTGTTCTTGCGGTGTTCATTCACCCTAACCCTAACCCTAACCCTTACCCTAACCCTAACCCTAACCCTAACCCTAACCCTAATCCTAACCCTAACCCTAACCCTAACCCTAACCCTAACCCAAACCCTATTCTTGGATTGTTCTTGCGGTGTTCATTCACCCTAACCCTAACCCTAACCCTAACCCTAACCCTAACCGTAATCTTGGATTGTTCTTGCGGTGTTCATTCATCCTAACCCTAACCCTAACCCTAACCCTAACCCTAATCCTAATCCTAACCCTAACCTTAATCTTGGATTGTTCTTGCGGTGTTCATTCACCCTAACCCTAACCCTAACCCTAACCCTAACCCTAACCCTAACCCTAACCCTAACCCTAACCCTAACCCTAATCTTGGATTGTTCTTGTAGTGTTCATTCATCCTAACCCTAACCCTAACCCTAATCTTGGATTGTTCTTGCGGTGTTCATTCATCCTAAACCTAACCCTAACCCTAACCCTAACTCTAACCCTAACCCTAACCCTAACCCTAACCCTAACCCTAACCCTAACCCTAAC
>NW_028113129.1:237500-245000 GCF_964234715.1 Podarcis melisellensis | reverse complement strand
CCTAACCCTAACGCTAACCCTAACCCTTACCCTAACCCTAACCCTAACCCTAACCCTAACCCTAACCCTAACCCTAACCCTAACCCTAACCCTAATCCTAACCCTAACCCTAACCCTAACCCTAACCCTAACCATATTCTTGGATTGTTCTTGCGGTGTTCATTCACCCTAACCCTAACCCTAACCCTAACCCTAACCCTAACCCTAACCCTTACCCTTACCCTAACCCTAACCCTAACCCTAATCTTGGATTGTTCTTGCGGAGTTCATTCATCCTAACCCTAACCCTAACCCTAACCCTAACCCTAACCCTAATCCTAACCCTAACCCAAATCTTGGATTGTTCTTGCGGTGTTCATTCACCCTAACCCTAACCCTAACCCTAACCCTAACCCTAACCCTAACCCTAACCCTAACCCTAACCCTAATCTTGGATTGTTCTTGTAGTGTTCATTCATCCTAACCCTAACCCTAACCCTAACCCTAATCTTGGATTGTTCTTGCGGTGTTCATTCATCCTAAACCTAAGCCTAACCCTAACCCTAACTCTAACCCTAACCCTAACCCTAACCCTAACCCTAACCCTAACCCTAACCCTAACCCTATTCTTGGATTGTTCTTGCGGTGTTCATTCACCCTAACCCTAACCCTAACCCTAACCCTAACCCTAACCCTAACCCTAACCCTAACCCTAACCCTAACCCTAACCCTATTCTTGGATTGTTCTTGCGGTGTTCATTCACCCTAACCCTAACCCTAACCCTAACCCTAACCCTAACCCTATTCTTGGATTGTTCTTGCGGTGTTCATTCACCCTAACCCTAACCCTAACCCTAACCCTAACCCTAACCCTTACCCTAACCCTAACCCTAACCCTAACCCTAACCCTAATCTTGGATTGTTCTTGTGGTGTTCATTCATCCTAACCCTAACCCTAACCCTAACCCTAACCCTAACCCTAACCCTAACCCTAACCCTAACCCTAACCCTAACCCTATTCTTGGATTGTTCTTGCGGTGTTCATTCACCCTAACCCTAACCCTAACCCTAACCCTAACCCTAACCCTAACCCTAACCCTAACCCTAACCCTAACCCTAACCCTAACCCTAACCCTAACCCTAATCTTGGATTGTTCTTGCGGTGTTCATTCATCCTAACCCTAACCCTAACCCTAACCCTAACCCTAACCCTAACCCTAATCCTAACCCTAACCCTAACCCTAACCCTAACCCTAATCTTGGATTGTTCTTGCGGTGTTCATTCATCCTAACCCTAACCCTATCCCTAACCCTAACCATAACCCTAACCCTAACCCTAACCCTAATCCTAACCCTAACCCTAACCCTAATCTTGGATTTTTCTTGCGTTGTTCATTCACCCTAACCCTAACCCTAACCCTAACCCTAACCCTAACCCTAACCCTAACCCTAACCCTAACCCTAATCTTGGATTGTTCTTGTAGTGTTCATTCATCCTAACCCTAACCCTAACCCTAACCCTAATCTTGGATTGTTCTTGCGGTGTTCATTCATCCTAAACCTAACCCTAACCCTAACCCTAACTCTAACCGTAACCCTAACCCTAACCCTAACCCTAACCCTAACCCTAACCCTAACCCTAACCCTAAGCCTAAGCCTAAGCCTAAGCCTAAGCCTAAGCCTAAGCCTAAGCCTATTCTTGGATTGTTCTTCCGGTGTTCATTCACCCTAACCCTAACCCTAACCCTAACCCTAACCCTAACCCTAACACTAACACTAACACTAACACTAACCCTTATCTTGGATTGTTCTTGCGGTGTTCATTCATCCTAACCCTAACCCTAACCCTAACCCTAACCCTAACCCTAACCCTAACCCTAACCCTAACCCTAACCCTAACCCTAACCCTTACCATATTCTTGGATTGTTCTTGCGGTGTTCATTCACCCTAACCCTAACCCTAACCCTAACCCTAACCCTAACCCTAACCCTAACCCTAACCCTAACCCTAATCTTGGATTGTTCTTGTGGTGTTCATTCATCCTAACCCTAACCCTAACCCTAACCCTAACCCTAACCCTAACCCTAACCCTAACCCTAACCCTAACCCTAACCCTAACCCTAACCCTAACCCTAATCTTGGATTGTTCTTGCGATGTTCATTCACCCTAACCCTAACCCTAACCCTAACCCTAACCCTAACCCTAACCTTGGATTGTTCTTGTAGTGTTCATTCAACCTCACCCTAACCCTAACCCTAACCCTAACCCTAACCCTAACCCTAACCCTAACCCTAACCCTAACCCTAACCCTAACCCTAACCCTAATCTTGGATTGTTCTTGCGGTGTTCATTCATCCTAACCCTAACCCTAACCCTAACCCTAACCCTAACCCTAACCCTAACCCTAACCCTAACCCTAACCCTAACCCTAATCTTGGATTGTTCTTGTAGTGTTCATTCATCCTAACCCTAACCCTAATCTTGGATTTTTCTTGCGTTGTTCATTCACCCTAACCCTAACCCTAACCCTAACCCTAACCCTAACCCTAACCCTAACCCTAACCCTAACCCTAACCCTAATCTTGGATTGTTCTTGTAGTGTTCATTCATCCTAACCCTAACCCTAACCCTAACCCTAATCGTGGATTGTTCTTGCGGTGTTCATTCATCCTAAACCTAACCCTAACCCTAACCCTAACTCTAACCGTAACCCTAACCCTAACCCTAACCCTAACCCTAACCCTAACCCTAAGCCTAAGCCTAAGCCTAAGCCTAAGCCTAAGCCTAAGCCTATTCTTGGATTGTTCTTCCGGTGTTCATTCACCCTAACCCTAACCCTAACCCTAACCCTAACCCTAACCCTAACCCTAACACTAACTCTAACACTAACACTAACCCTTATCTTGGATTGTTCTTGCGGTGTTCATTCATCCTAACCCTAACCCTAACCCTAACCCTAACCCTAACCCTAACCCTAACCCTAACCCTAACCCTAACCCTAACCCTAACCCTAACCCTAACCCTTACCATATTCTTGGATTGTTCTTGCGGTGTTCATTCACCCTAACCCTAACCCTAACCCTAACCCTAACCCTAACCCTAACCCTAATCTTGGATTGTTCTTGTGGTGTTCATTCATCCTAACCCTAACCCTAACCCTAACCCTAACCCTAACCCTAACCCTAACCCTAACCCTAACCCTAACCCTAACCCTAACCCTAACCCTAACCCTAACCCTAATCTTGGATTGTTCTTGCGATGTTCATTCACCCTAACCCTAACCCTAACCCTAACCCTAACCCTAACCCTAACCCTAACCTTGGATTGTTCTTGTAGTGTTCATTCAACCTCACCCTAACCCTAACCCTAACCCTAACCCTAACCCTAACCCTAACCCTAACCCTAACCCTAACCCTAATCTTGGATTGTTCTTGCGGTGTTCATTCATCCTAACCCTAACCCTAACCCTAACCCTAACCCTAACCCTAACCCTAACCCTAACCCTAACCCTAACCCTAACCCTATTCTTGGATTGTTCTTGCGGTGTTCATTCACCCTAACCCTAACCCTAACCCTTACCCTAACCCTAACCCTAACCCTAACCCTAACCCTAACCCTAATCCTAACCCTAACCCTAACCCTAACCCTAACCCTAACCCTAACCCTATTCTTGGATTGTTCTTGCGGTGTTCATTCACCCTAACCCTAACCCTAACCCTAACCCTTACCCTAACCCTAACCCTAACCCTAACCCTAACCCTAACCCTAACCCTAACCCTAACCCTAACCCTAACCCTAACCCTAACCCTAATCTTGGATTGTTCTTGCGATGTTCATTCACCCTAACCCTAACCCTAACCCTAACCCTAACCTTGGATTGTTCTTGTAGTGTTCATTCAACCTCACCCTAACCCTAACCCTAACCCTAACCCTAACCCTAACCCTAACCCTAACCCTAACCCTAACCCTAACCCTAACCCTAACCCTAACCCTAACCCTAATCTTGGATGGTTCTTGCGGTGTTCATTCACCCTAACCCTAACCCTAACCCTAACCCTAACCCTAACCCTAACCCTAACCCTAACCCTAACCCTAACCCTAACCCTAACCCTATTCTTGGATTGTTCTTGTAGTGTTCATTCATCCTAACCCTAACCCTAACCCTAACCCTAACCCTAACCCTAACCCTAACCCTAACCCTAACCCTAACCCTAACCCTAACCCTAACCCTAATCTTGGATTGTTCTTGCGGTGTTCATTCATCCTAACCCTAACCCTAACCCTAACCCTAACCCTAACCCTAACCCTAACCCTATTCTTGGATTGTTCTTGCGGTGTTCATTCACCCTAACCCTAACCCTAACCCTAACCCTAACCCAATTCTTGGATTGTTCTTGCGGTGTTCATTCACCCTAAACCTAACCCTTACCCTAACCCTAACCCTAACCCTAACCCTAACCCTAACCCTAACCCTAACCCTAACCCTAACCCTAACCCTAACCCTAACCCTAACCCTAACCCTAATCTTGGATTGTTCTTGCGGTGTTCATTCACCCTAACCCTAACCCTAACCCTAACCCTAACCCTAACCCTAACCCTAATCTTGGATTGTTCTTGTAGTGTTCATTCATCCTAACCCTAACCCTAACCCTAACCCTAACCCTAACCCTAACCCTAACCCTAACCCTAACCCTAACCCTAACCCTAATCTTGGATTGTTCTTGCGATGTTCATTCATCCTAACCCTAACCCTAACCCTAACCCTAACCCTAACCCTAACCCTAACCCTAACCCTATTCTTGGATTGTTCTTGCGGTGTTCATTCACCCTAACCCTAACCCTAACCCTTACCCTAACCCTAACCCTAACCCTAACCCTAATCCTAACCCTAACCCTAACCCTAACCCTAACCCTAACCCTAACCCTAACCCTATTCTTGGATTGTTCTTGCGGTGTTCATTCACCCTAACCCTAACCCTAACCCTTACCCTAACCCTAACCCTAACCCTAACCCTAACCCTAACCCTAACCCTAACCCTAACCCTAACCCTAACCCTATTCTTGGATTGTTCTTGCGGTGTTCATTCACCCTAACCCTAATCCTAACCCTAACCCTAACCCTAACCCTAACCCTAATCTTGGATTGTTCTTGCGGTGTTCATTCATCCTAACCCTAACCCTAACCGTAACCCTAACCCTAACCCTAATCCTAACCCTAACCCTAATCTTGGATTGTTCTTGCGGTGTTCATTCACCCTAACCCTAACCCTAACCCTAACCCTAACCCTAACCCTAACCCTAACCCTAACCCTAACCCTAACCCTAACCCTAACCCTAACCCTAACCCTAATCTTGGATTGTTCTTGCGGTGTTCATTCATCCTAACCCTAACCCTAACCCTAACCCTAACCCTAACCCTAACCCTAACCCTAACCCTAACCCTAACCCTAACCCTAACCCTAACCCTAACCCTATTCTTGGATTGTTCTTCCGGTGTTCATTCACTCTAACCCTAACCCTCACCCTCACCCTCACCCTAACCCTAACCCTAACCCTAACCCTAACCCTAACCCTAACCCTAACCCTAACCCTAACCCTATTCTTGGATTGTTCTTGCGGTGTTCATTCACCCTAACCCTTACCCTAACCCTAACCCTAACCCTAACCCTAACCCTAACCCTAACCCTAACCCTAACCCTAACCCTATTCTTGGATTGTTCTTGCGGTGTTCATTCACCCTAACCCTAACCCTAACCCTAACCCTAACCCTAACCATAACCCTAACCCTAATCCTAACCCTAACCCTAACCCTAACCCTAACCCTAACCCTAACCCTAACCCTAACCCTAACCCTAACCCTAATCTTGGATTGTTCTTGCGGTGTTCATTCATCCTAACCCTAACCCTAACCCTAACCCTAACCCTAACCCTAACCCTAACCCTAATCCTAACCCTAACCCTAACCCTAATCTTGGATTGTTCTTGCGGTGTTCATTCATCCTAACCCTATCCCTAACCCTAACCCTAACCCTAACCCTAATCCTAACCCTAACCCTAACCCTAATCTTGGATTTTTCTTGCGTTGTTCATTCACCCTAACCCTAACCCTAACCCTAACCCTAACCCTAACCCTAACCCTAACCCTAACCCTAATCTTGGATTGTTCTTGTAGTGTTCATTCATCCTAACCCTAACCCTAACCCTAACCCTAATCTTGGATTGTTCTTGTGGTGTTCATTCATCCTAAACCTAACCCTAACCCTAACCCTAACTCTAACCGTAACCCTAACCCTAACCCTAACCCTAACCCTAACCCTAACCCTAACCCTAACCCTAACCCTAACCCTAACCCTAACCCTAACCCTAACCCTAAGCCTAAGCCTAAACCTAAGCCTAAGCCTAAGCATAAGCCTAAGCCTAACCCTATTCTTGGATTGTTCTTCCGGTGTTCATTCACTCTAACCCTAACCCTAACCCTAACCCTAACCCTAACCCTAACCCTAACCCTAACCCTAACCCTAACACTAACACTAACACTAACACTAACACTAACCCTTATCTTGGATTGTTCTTGCGGTGTTCATTCATCCTAACCCTAACCCTAACCCTAACCCTAACCCTAACCCTAACCCTAACCCTAACCCTAACCCTAACCCTAACCCTAATCTTGGATTGTTCTTGCGGTGTTCATTCACCCTAACCCTAACCCTAACCCTAACCCTAACCCTAACCCTAACCCTAATCTTGGATTGTTCTTGTAGTGTTCATTCATCCTAACCCTAACCCTAACCCTAACCCTAACCCTAACCCTAACCCTAACCCTAATCTTGGATTGTTCTTGCGGTGTTCATTCATCCTAACCCTAACCCTAACCCTAACCCTAACCCTAACCCTAACCCTAACCCTAACCCTATTCTTGGATTGTTCTTGCGGTGTTCATTCACCCTAACCCTAACCCTAACCCTTACCCTAACCCTAACCCTAACTCTAACCCTAACCCTAACCCTAACCCTAACCCTAACCCTAACCCTAATCCTAATCCTAACCCTAACCCTAACCCTTACCCTAACCCTAACCCTAACCCTATTCTTGGATTGTTCTTGCGGTGTTCATTCACCCTAACCCTAACCCTAACCCTTACCCTAACCCTAACCCTAACCCTAACCCTAACCCTAACCCTAACCCTAACCCTAACCCTAACCCTAACCCTAACCCTAACCCTATTCTTGGATTGTTCTTGCGGTGTTCATTCACCCTAACCCTAACCCTAACCCTAACCCTAACCCTAACCCTAATCTTGGATTGTTCTTGCGGTGTTCATTCATCCTAACCCTAACCCTAACCGTAACCCTAACCCTAACCCTAACCCTAACCCTAATCCTAACCCTAACCCTAATCTTGGATTGTTCTTGCGGTGTTCATTCACCCTAACCCTAACCCTAACCCTAACCCTAACCCTAACCCTAACCCTAACCCTAACCCTAACCCTAACCCTAATCTTGGATTGTTCTTGTAGTGT
>NW_028113129.1:230000-232500 GCF_964234715.1 Podarcis melisellensis | reverse complement strand
GCGGTGTTCATTCACCCTAACCCTAACCCTAACCCTAACCCTAACCCTAACCCTAACCCTAACCCTAACCCTAACCCTAACCCTAACCCTAACCCTAACCCTAACCCTAACCCTAACCCTAACCCTAACCCTAACCCTAACCCTAACCCTAACCCTAACCCTAACCCTATTCTTGGATTGTTCTTGCGGTGTTCATTCACCCTAACCCTAACCCTAACCCTTACCCTAACCCTAACCCTAACCCTAACCCTAACCCTAACCCTAACCCTAACCCTAACCCTAACCCTAACCCTAACCCTAATCTTGGATTGTTCTTGCGATGTTCATTCACCCTAACCCTAACCCTAACCCTAACCCTAACCTTGGATTGTTCTTGTAGTGTTCATTCAACCTCACCCTAACCCTAACCCTAACCCTAACCCTAACCCTAACCCTAACCCTAACCCTAACCCTAACCCTAACCCTAACCCTAATCTTGGATGGTTCTTGCGGTGTTCATTCACCCTAACCCTAACCCTAACCCTAACCCTAACCCTAACCCTAACCCTAACCCTAACCCTAACCCTAACCCTAACCCTATTCTTGGATTGTTCTTGTAGTGTTCATTCATCCTAACCCTAACCCTAACCCTAACCCTAACCCTAATCTTGGATTGTTCTTGCGGTGTTCATTCATCCTAACCCTAACCCTAACCCTAACCCTAACCCTAACCCTAACCCTAACCCTAACCCTAACCCTAACCCTAACCCTATTCTTGGATTGTTCTTGCGGTGTTCATTCACCCTAACCCTAACCCTAACCCTAACCCAATTCTTGGATTGTTCTTGCGGTGTTCATTCACCCTAAACCTAACCCTAACCCTAACCCTAACCCTAACCCTAACCCTAACCCTAACCCTAACCCTAACCCTAACCCTAACCCTAACCCTAATCTTGGATTGTTCTTGCGGTGTTCATTCACCCTAACCCTAACCCTAACCCTAACCCTAACCCTAATCTTGGATTGTTCTTGTAGTGTTCATTCATCCTAACCCTAACCCTAACCCTAACCCTAACCCTAACCCTAACCCTAACCCTAACCCTAATCTTGGATTGTTCTTGCGATGTTCATTCATCCTAACCCTAACCCTAACCCTAACCCTAACCCTAACCCTAACCCTAACCCTAACCCTAACCCTAACCCTATTCTTGGATTGTTCTTGCGGTGTTCATTCACCCTAACGCTAACCCTAACCCTTACCCTAACCCTAACCCTAACCCTAACCCTAACCCTAACCCTAACCCTAACCCTAACCCTAACCCTAACCCTAACCCTAACCCTAACCCTATTCTTGGATTGTTCTTGCGGTGTTCATTCACCCTAACCCTAACCCTAACCCTTACCCTAACCCTAACCCTAACCCTAACCCTAACCCTAACCCTAACCCTAACCCTAACCCTATTCTTGGATTGTTCTTGCGGTGTTCATTCACCCTAACCCTAACCCTAACCCTAACCCTAACCCTAACCCTAATCTTGGATTGTTCTTGCGGTGTTCATTCATCCTAACCCTAACCCTAACCGTAACCCTAACCCTAACCCTAATCCTAACCCTAACCCTAATCTTGGATTGTTCTTGCGGTGTTCATTCACCCTAACCCTAACCCTAACCCTAACCCTAATCTTGGATTGTTCTTGTAGTGTTCATTCATCCTAACCCTAACCCTAACCCTAACCCTAATCTTGGATTGTTCTTGCGGTGTTCATTCATCCTAAACCTAACCCTAACCCTAACCCTAACCCTAACCCTAACCCTAACCCTAACCCTAACCCTAACCCTAACCCTATTCTTGGATTGTTCTTCCGGTGTTCATTCACTCTAACCCTAACCCTCACCCTCACCCTAACCCTAACCCTAACCCTAACCCTAACCCTAACCCTAACCCTAACCCTAACCCTAACCCTAACCCTATTCTTGGATTGTTCTTGCGGTGTTCATTCACCCTAACCCTTACCCTAACCCTAACCCTAACCCTAACCCTAACCCTAACCCTAACCCTAACCCTAACCCTATTCTTGGATTGTTCTTGCGGTGTTCATTCACCCTAACCCTAACCCTAACCCTAACCCTAACCCTAACCCTAACCCTAACCCTAACCCTAACCCTAACCCTAACCCTAACCCTAACCCTAACCCTAACCCTAATCTTGGATTGTTCTTGCGGTGTTCATTCATCCTAACCCTAACCCTAACCCTAACCCTAACCCTAACCCTAACCCTAACCCTAACCCTAACCCTAACCCTAACCCTAATCTTGGATTGTTCTTGCGGTGTTCATTCATCCTAACCCTAACCCTATCCCTATCCCTAACCCTAACCCTAACCCTAACCCTAACCCTAACCCTAACCCTAATCCTAACCCTAACCCTAACCCTAATCTTGGATTTTTCTTGCGTTGTTCATTCACCCTAACCCTAACCCTAACCCTAACCCTAACCCTAACCCTAACCCTAATCTTGGAT
>NW_028113129.1:220000-222500 GCF_964234715.1 Podarcis melisellensis | reverse complement strand
AACCCTAACCCTAACCCTAACCCTAACCCTATTCTTGGATTGTTCTTGCGGTGTTCATTCACCCTAACCCTTACCCTAACCCTAACCCTAACCCTAACCATAACTCTAACCCTAACCCTAACCCTAACCCTAACCCTAACCCTTATCTTGGATTGTTCTTGTAGTGTTCATTCATCCTAACCCTAACCCTAACCCTAACCCTAACCCTAATCTTGGATTGTTCTTGCGGTGTTCATTCATCCTAAACCTAACCCTAACCCTAACCCTAACCCTAATCTTGGATTGTTCTTGTAGTGTTCATTCATCCTAACCCTAACCCTAACCCTAACCCTAACCCTAACCCTAACCCTAACCCTAACCCTAACCCTAACCCTAACCCTAACCCTAACCCTAACCCTAACCCTAACCCTAATCTTGGATTGTTCTTGCGGTGTTCATTCATCCTAAACCTAACCCTAACCCTAACTCTAACCCTAACCCTAACCCTAACCCTAACCCTAACCCTAACCCTAACCCTAACCCTAACCCTAACCCTATTCTTGGATTGTTCTTCCGGTGTTCATTCACCCTAACCCTAACCCTAACCCTAACCCTAACCCTAACCCTAACCCTAACCCTAACCCTAACCCTAACCCTAACCCTAACCCTATTCTTGGATTGTTCTTGCGGTGTTCATTCACCCTAACCCTAACCCTAACCCTAACCCTAACCCTAACCCTAACCCTAACCCTAACCCTAACCCTAACCCTAACCCCTAACCCTAACCCTAACCCTAACCCTAACCCTAACCCTAACCCCTAACCCTAACCCTAACCCTAACCCTAACCCTAACCCTAACCCTAACCCCTAACCCTAACCCTAACCCTAACCCTAACCCTAACCCTAACCCTAACCCTAACCCTTACCCTAACCCTAACCCTAACCCTAACCCTAACCCTAACCCTAACCCTAACCCTAACCCTAACCCTATTCTTGGATTGTTCTTGCGGTGTTCATTCACCCTAACCCTAACCCTAACCCTAACCCTAACCCTAACCCTAACCCTAACCCTAATCTTGGATTGTTCTTGCGGTGTTCATTCATCCTAACCCTAACCCTAACCGTAACCCTAACCCTAACCCTAACCCTAATCCTAACCCTAACCCTAACCCTAATCTTGGATTGTTCTTGCGGTGTTCATTCACCCTAACCCTAACCCTAACCCTAACCCTAACCCTAACCCTAACCCTAACCCTAACCCTATTCTTGGATTGTTCTTGCGGTGTTCATTCACCCTAACCCTTACCCTAACCCTAACCCTAACCCTAACCCTAACCATAACTCTAACCCTAACCCTAACCCTAACCCTAACCCTAACCCTTATCTTGGATTGTTCTTGTAGTGTTCATTCATCCTAACCCTAACCCTAACCCTAACCCTAACCCTAATCTTGGATTGTTCTTGCGGTGTTCATTCATCCTAAACCTAACCCTAACCCTAACCCTAACCCTAATCTTGGATTGTTCTTGTAGTGTTCATTCATCCTAACCCTAACCCTAACCCTAACCCTAACCCTAACCCTAACCCTAACCCTAACCCTAACCCTAACCCTAACCCTAACCCTAACCCTAACCCTAACCCTAACCCTAACCCTAATCTTGGATTGTTCTTGCGGTGTTCATTCATCCTAAACCTAACCCTAACCCTAACCCTAACCCTAACCCTAACCCTAACCCTAACCCTAACCCTAACCCTAACCCTAACCCTAACCCTAACCCTAACCCTAACCCTAACCCTAACCCTAACCCTAACCCTATTCTTGGATTGTTCTTGCGGTGTTTATTCACCCTAACCCCAACCCTAACCCTTACCCTAACCCTAACCCTAATCCTAACCCTAACCCTAACCCTAGCCCTAACCCTAACCCTAACCCTAACCCTAACCCTAACCCTAACCCTAACCCTAACCCTAACCCTATTCTTGGATTGTTCTTGCGGTGTTCATTCACCCTAACCCTAACCCTAACCCTTACCCTAACCCTAACCCTAACCCTAACCCTAACCCTAACCCTAACCCTAACCCTAACCCTATTCTTGGATTGTTCTTGCGGTGTTCATTCACCCTAACCCTAACCCTAACCCTAACCCTAACCCTAACCCTAACCCTAACCCTAATCTTGGATTGTTCTTGCGGTGTTCATCCTAACCCTAACCCTAACCCTAACCCTAACCCTAACCCTAACCCTAACCCTAACCCTAATCTTGGATTGTTCTTGCGGTGTTCATTCACCCTAACCCTAACCCTAACCCTAACCCTAACCCTAACCCTAACCCTAACCCTAACCCTAACCCTAATCTTGGATTGTTCTTGTATTGTTCATTCATCCTAACCCTAACCCTAACCCTAACCCTAATCTTGGATTGTTCTTGCGGTGTTCATTCATCCTAAACCTAACCCTAACCCTAACTCTAACCCTAACCCTAACCCTAACCCTAACCCTAACCCTAACCCTAACCCTAAC
>NW_028113129.1:42500-45000 GCF_964234715.1 Podarcis melisellensis | reverse complement strand
AACCCTAACCCTTACCCTAACCCTAACCCTAACCCTAACCCTAAGCTTGGATTGTTCTTGCGGTGTTCATTCACCCTAACCCTAACCCTAACCCTAACCCTAACCCTAACCCTAACCCTAACCCTAACCCTAACCCTAACCCTAATCGTTGATTGTTCTTGCGGTGTTCATTCATCCTAACCCTAACCCTAACCCTAACCCTAACCTTAATCTTGGATTGTTCTTGTGGTGTTTATTCACCATAACCCTAACCCTAACCCTAACCCTAACCCTAACCCTAACCCTAACCCTAACCCTAACCCTATTCTTGGATTGTTCTTGCGGTGTTCATTCACCCTAACCCTAACCCTAACCCTAACCCTAACCCTAACCCTAACCCTAACACTAACCCTAACCCTATTCTTGGATTGTTCTTGCGGTGTTCATTCACCCTAACCCTAACCCTAACCCTAACCCTAACCCTAACCCTAACCCTAACCTTGGATTGTTCTTTCGGTGTTCATTCACCTTAACCCTAACCCTCACCCTAACCCTAACCCTAACCCTAACCCTAACCCTAACCCTACGCTTGGATTGTTCTTGCGGTGTTCATTCACCCTAACCCTAACCCTAACCCTAACCCTAACCCTAACCCTAACCTTAAGCTTGGATTGTTCTTGACCCTGACCCTAACCCTAACCCTAACCCTAACCCTAACCCTAACCCTAACCCTAACCCTAACCCTAACCCTAACCCTAACCCTAACCCTAACCCTTACCCTAACCCTAACCCTAACCCTAACCCTAACCTAAATCTTGGATTGTTCTTGTGGTGTTCATTCACCCTAACCCTAACCCTAACCCTAACCTTAACCCTAACCCTAACCCTAACCCTAACCCTAACCCTAACCCTAACCCTAACCCTAACCCTAACCCTAACCCTAACCCTTACCCTAACCCTAACCCTAACCCTAACCTTAATCTTGGATTGTTCTTGTGGTGTTTATTCACCATAACCCTAACCCTAACCCTAACCCTAACCCTAACCCTAACCCTAACCCTATTCTTGTATTGTTCTTGCAGTGTTCATTCACCCTAACCCTAACCCTAGCCCTAACCCTAACCCTAACCCTAACCCTAACCCTAACCCTAACCCTAATCTTGGATTTTTCTTGCGGTGTTCATTCACCCTAACCCTAACCCTAACCCTAAACCTAAACCTAAACCTAAACCTAAACCTAAAACTAAACCTAAACCTAAACGTAAACCTAAACCTAAACCTAACCCTAACCCTAACCCTAACCCTAACCCTAACCCTAACCCTTACCCTTACCCTAACCCTAACCCTAACCCTAACCCTAATCGTTGATTGTTCTTGCGGTGTTCATTCACTCTAACCCTAACCCTAACCCTAACCCTAACCCTAACCCTAACCCTAACCCTAACCCTAACCCTAACCCTAACCCTAACCCTAACCTTAATCTTGGATTGCTCTTGTGGTGTTTATTCACCATAACCCTAACCCTAACCCTAACCCTAACCCTAACCTTAACCCTAACCCTAACCCTAACCCTAACCCTAACCCTAACCCTAACCCTAACCCTAAC
This sequence comes from Podarcis melisellensis, assembly GCF_964234715.1. NCBI lineage: Eukaryota > Metazoa > Chordata > Lepidosauria > Squamata > Lacertidae > Podarcis > Podarcis melisellensis. Next base: position 43,415 of record NW_028113129.1, on the reverse strand, counting down.
CCTAACCCTAACCCTATTCTTGGATTGTTCTTGCGGTGTTCATTCACCCTAACCCTAACCCTAACCCTAACCCTAACCCTAAACCTAAACCTAAACCTAAACCTAAACCTAAACCTAAACCTAAACCTAAACCTAAACCTAAACCTAAACCTAAACCTAAACCTAACCCTAAACCTAAACCTAACCCTAACCCTAACCCTAACCCTAACCCTAACCCTAACCCTAACCCTAACCCTAACCCTAACCCTAACCCTAATCTTGGATGGTTCTTGCGGTGTTCATTCACCCTAACCCTAACCCTAACCCTAACCCTAAACCTAATCTTGGATTGTTCTTGTGGTGTTCATTCTTCCTAACCCTAACCCTAACCCTAACCCTAACCCTAACCCTAACCCTAACCCTAACCCTAACCCTTACCCTAATCTTGGATTGTTCTTGCGGTGTTCATTCACCCTAACCATAACCCTAACCCTAACCCTAAACCTAAACCTAAACCTAAACCTAAACCTACACCTAAACCTAAACCTAAACCTAAACCTAAACCTAAACCTAAACCTAAACCTAAACCTAACCCTAACCCTAACCCTAACCCTAACCCTAACCCTAACCCTTACCCTTACCCTAACCCTAACCCTAAGCTTGGATTGTTCTTGCGGTGTTCATTCACCCTAACCCTAACCCTAACCCTAACCCTAACCCTTACCCTAACCCTAACCCTAACCCTAACCCTAACCCTAAGCTTGGATTGTTCTTGCGGTGTTCATTCACCCTAACCCTAACCCTAACCCTAACCCTAACCCTAACCCTAACCCTAACCCTAATCGTTGATTGTTCTTGCGGTGTTCATTCATCCTAACCCTAACCCTAACCCTAACCCTAACCTTAATCTTGGATTGTTCTTGTGGTGTTTATTCA
>NW_028113130.1:535000-537500 GCF_964234715.1 Podarcis melisellensis | reverse complement strand
GTTAGGGTTAGGGTTAGGATGAATGAACACCACAAGAACAATTCAAGATTAGGGTTAGGGTTAGGGTTAGGGTTAGGGTTAGGGTTAGGGTTAGGGTTAGGGTGAATGAACACCGCAAGAACAATCCAAGAATAGGGTTAGGGTTAGGGTTAGGGTTAGGGTTAGGCTTAGGGTTAGGGTTAGGCTTAGGGTTAGGGTTAGGGTTAGGGTTAGGGTTAGGGTTAGGTTTAGGGTTAGGATTAGGGTTAGGGTTAGGGTTAGGATGAATGAACACCACAAGAACAATCCAAGATTAGGGTTAGGGTTAGGGTTAGGGTTAGGGTTAGGGTTAGGGTTAGGGTTAGGGTTAGGATGAATGAACACTACAAGAACAATCCAAGATTAGGGTTAGGGTTAGGGTTAGGGTTAGGGTTAGGGTTAGGGTTAGGGTTAGGGTTAGGGTTAGGGTTAGGATGAATGAACACCACAAGAACAATTCAAGATTAGGGTTAGGGTTAGGGTTAGGGTTAGGGTTAGGGTTAGGGTTAGGGTTAGGGTTAGGGTTAGGGTTAGGGTTAGGGTTAGGATGAATGAACACCACAAGAACAATTCAAGATTAGGGTTAGGGTTAGGGTTAGGGTTAGGGTTAGGGTTAGGGTTAGGGTTAGGGTTAGGGTTAGGGTGAATGAACACCGCAAGAACAATCCAAGAATAGGGTTAGGGTTAGGGTTAGGGTTAGGGTTAGGGTTAGGGTTAGGATGAATGAACACTACAAGAACAATCCAAGATTAGGGTTAGGGTTAGGGTTAGGGTTAGGGTTAGGGTTAGGGTTAGGGTTAGGGTTAGGGTGAATGAACACCGCAAGAACAATCCAGGATTAGGGTTAGGGTTAGGGTTAGGGTTAGGGTTAGGGTTAGGGTTAGGATGAATGAACACCACAAGAACAATCCAAGATTAGGGTTAGGGTGAGGGTTAGGGCTAGGGTTAGGGTTAGGGTGAATGAACACCGCAAGAACAATCCAAGAATAGGGTTAGGGTTAGGGTTAGGGTTAGGGTTAGGGTTAGGGTTAGGGTTAGGGTTAGGGTTAGGGTTAGGGTTAGGATTAGGGTTAGGGTTAGGGTTAGGGTGAATGAACACCGCAAGAACAATCCAAGAATAGGGTTAGGGTTAGGGTTAGGGTTAAGGTTAGGGTTAGGGTTTGGGTTAGGGTTAGGGTTAGGATGAATGAACACCACAAGAACAATCCAAGATTAGGGTTAGGGTTAGGGTTAGGGTTAGGGTTAGGGTTAGGGTTAGGGTTAGGGTTGGGGTTAGGGTTAGGGTTAGGGTTAATTTTAGAGTTAGGGTTAGGGTTAGGGTTAGGGTTAGGGTTAGGGTTAGGGTTAGGGTTAGGGTTAGGATGAATGAACACCGCAAGAACAATCCAAGATAAGGGTTAGTGTTCGTGTTAGTGTTAGTGTTAGTGTTAGGGTTAGGGTTAGGGTTAGGGTTAGGGTTAGGATGAATGAACACCGCAAGAACAATCCAAGATTAGGGTTAGGGTTAGGGTTAGGGTTAGGGTTAGGGTTAGGATGAATGAACACTACAAGAACAATCCAAGATTAGGGTTAGGGTTAGGGTTAGGGTTAGGGTTAGGGTTAGGGTTAGGGTTAGGGTTAGGGTTAGGGTGAATGAACACCGCAAGAACAATCCAAGAATAGGGTTAGGGTTAGGGTTAGGGTTAGGGTTAGGGTTAGGGTTAGGGTTAGGGTTAGGGTTAGAGTTAGGGTTAGGTTTAGGATGAATGAACACCGCAAGAACAATCCAAGATTAAGGTTAGGGTTAGAGTTAGGGTTAGGGTTAGGGTTAGGGTTAGGGTTAGGGTTAGGGTTAGGATGAATGAACACTACAAGAACAATCCAAGATTAGGGTTAGGGTTAGGGTTAGGGTTAGGGTTAGGGTTAGGGTTAGGGTTAGGGTTAGGGTTAGGGTTAGGGTTAGGATTAGGGTTAGGGTTAGGGTTAGGGTTAGGGTTAGGGTTAGGGTTAGGGTTAGGGTTAGGGTTTGGATGAATGAACACCACAAGAACAATCCAAGATTAGGGTTAGGGTTAGGGTAAGGGTTAAGGTTAGGGTTAGGGTTAGGGTTAGGGTTAGGGTTAGGGTGAATGAACACCGCAAGAACAATCCAAGAATAGGGTTAGGGTTAGGGTTAGGGTTAGGGTTAGGGTTAGGGTTAGGGTTAGGGTTAGGGTAAGGGTAAGGGTAAGGGTTAGGGTTAGGGTTAGGGTTAGGGTGAATGAACACCGCAAGAACAATCCAAGATAAGGGTTAGTGTTAGGTTTAGGGTTAGGGTTAGGGTTAGCGTTAGGGTTAGGGTGAATGAACACCGCAAGAACAATCCAAGAATAGGGTTAGGGTTAGGGTTAGGGTTAGGGTTAGGGTTAGGGTTAGGGTTAGGGTTAGGGTTAGGGTTAGGGTTAGGGTTAGGGTTAGGGTTAGAGTGAATGAACACCGGAAGAACAATCCAAGAATAGGGTTA
>NW_028113130.1:495000-522500 GCF_964234715.1 Podarcis melisellensis | reverse complement strand
ACAATCCAAGATTAGGGTTAGGGTTAGGGTAAGGGTTAAGGTTAGGGTTAGGGTTAGGGTTAGGGTTAGGGTTAGGGTTAAGGTTAGGGTTAGGGTTAGGGTTAGGGTTAGGGTTAGGGTTAGGGTTAGGGTGAATGAACACCGCAAGAACAATCCAAGAATAGGGTTAGGGTTAGGGTTAGGGTTAGGGTTAGGGTTAGGGTTAGGGTTAGGGTTAGGGTTAGGGTTAGGGTTAGGGTTAGGGTTAGGGTAAGGGTAAGGGTTAGGGTTAGGGTTAGGGTTAGGGTGAATGAACACCGCAAGAACAATCCAAGATAAGGGTTAGTGTTAGGTTTAGGGTTAGGGTTAGGGTTAGCGTTAGGGTTAGGGTGAATGAACACCGCAAGAACAATCCAAGAATAGGGTTAGGGTTAGGGTTAGGGTTAGGGTTAGGGTTAGGGTTAGGGTTAGGGTTAGGGTTAGGGTTAGAGTGAATGAACACCGGAAGAACAATCCAAGAATAGGGTTAGGGTTAGGGTTAGGGTTAGGGTTAGGGTTAGGGTTAGGGTTAGGGTGAATGAACACTACAAGAACAATCCAAGATTAGGGTTAGGGTTAGGGTTAGGGTTAGGGTTAGGGTTAGGGTTAGGGTTAGGGTTAGGGTTAGGGTGAATGAACACTGCAAGAACAATCCAAGATTAGGGTTAGGGTTAGGGTTAGGGTTAGGGTTAGGGTTAGGGTTAGGGTTAGGGTTAGGATGAATGAACACCACAAGAACAATCCAAGATTAGGGTTAGGGTTAGGGTTAGGGTTAGGGTTAGGGTGAATGAACACCGCAAGAACAATCCAAGAATAGGGTTAGGGTTAGGGTTAGGGTTAGGGTTAGGGTTAGGGTTAGGGTTAGGGTTAGGGTTAGGGTTAGGGTTAGGGTTAGGCTTAGGGTTAGGGTTAGGGTTAGGGTTAGGGTTAGGGTTAGGGTTAGGATGAATGAACACCACAAGAACAATCCAAGATTAGGGTTAGGGTTAGGGTTAGGGTTAGGGTTAGGGTTGGGGTTAGGGTTAGGGTTAGGGTTAGGGTTAGGGTTAGGGTTAGGGTTAGGGTTAGGATGAATGAACACTACAAGAACAATCCAAGATTAGGGTTAGGGTTAGGGTTAGGGTTAGAGTTAGGGTTAGGGTTAGGGTTAGGGTTAGGGTTAGGGTTAGGGTTAGGATGAATGAACACAACAAGAACAATCCAAGATTAGGGTTAGGGTTAGGGTTAGGGTTAGGGATAGTGTGAATGAACAACGCAAGAACATACCAAGATTAGGGTTAGGGTTAGGGTTAGGGTTAGGGTTAGCGTTAGGGTTAGGGTTAGGGTTAGGGTTAGGGTTAGGGTTAGGGTGAATGAACACCGCAAGAACAATCCAAGATTAGGGTTAGGGTTAGGGTTAGGGTTAGGGTTAGGGTTAGGGTTGTTATTCTAAAGCACCAAAGCTGCAGCAAGCAAAGGCAGCACAGTCTGCTGCTTGTGGCTGGAAAGCCAAACAGGATGTTTGTGACTGTTGCCATGGGAACAAAGGGGCAGTCCATTCTGTACTGAGCACCGGATGTTAGCTCAGTGGGTTTGTCATATGACCTGTACAGGATGTACATGGGTGGAGTTGGAGTTTCTCTCTGTATGTTGAAGAGAGCAGACATGTTTACTGGATGACTGCTAAAAGACACAAATAAAGACATGTAGATACGTTTACTGTCTGTGTCTGATTCCCCTCCCTGGGGATATGCAGGGAGGAGGAGAGAAGGAGAAGCAGTTGGTGTGTTTTCCTCACAGCCTGAGGAAGATCGCCGGAACGGACCTCGTGTTGTTTATCCTGCCGGGAGACGCCGGAGGGAGGTCTAAGGAATTCAGCCGGTGCCTGATCAGATAGGCACATACCGATGACCGGGTAGCAGAATTCCAACATTGGTAGCAGAGCTGATGGTTCCTGTTTTCATCGCCCTCTGCATCAAGAAGTGGCTTCCATGGATGCCTGACCTGAGGTGAGAAGGCTGATTCTCTGCAGCCAGAAGCTGACCAGAGCAAGCTGAAGCAAAAGCCACGGAGCCCAGGTATGTGATTTTCGGGCTTAGAAGAGTGAAAGCAGATTGAGTTATTTCTCTGCTTCGAGGGAGCAGCGTATGGGAAACAGCTCCAGTTAAAAGTGAAACCGCATACCAAACATTCCTGTGGTTTCTTCTCCAAGGGATTGGAATGTACTGTTGCTAAGCGACGCCTTTCAGTGAAGGCTAATCCTCAGAGAGGAGAAGTGAAAGCAACAATAGAATGTTATGACTACAAAGGCTGAGGAGCTCTTGGAAATTTCCAACGCAGCCAGCGTTGAGAGCTGCCAGGTGCACAGAGTGTAAACAAGCCAGCTTTGGATTTTAGAGGCTTGTGTTTTGAGAGTCAATGCAAGGACTCAAAATGGATGCCAAGAAGGGGGGAGCCCTGCCTTCTCCGCCCCTTTTGACCAGTGACAATTATGCATCTTGGTCTATTAAGATGAAGGCTCTGCTGCAGAATCAGAAACTGTTTGACGTGATTGAGAACCCCATTCCTGCAGCGCCAACGCGTGCTTGGGAGTCACAGGATGTGAAGGCCAGAACTGCTATAATCCTGTGTGTGTCAGATTCGCAATTGATCCACATACAAGGCTTAGAGCACGCGAGAGATGTTTGGAACACGCTAAGAAGGACACATCAGAGAGATGCAGGTTCTTCAGCGTTGCTGTATTTTGAGAAGCTGACCAACCTGAGGCTAGCGCCTGATGGAGATGTTCAAGCGCACCTGACGGAAATGAAATTTCTGCGTCAACAGATGGTCGAACGCAATTTCCGTTTGCAGGAGGAAGTGTTTTGCTTCATGGTGATCAACAGCCTGAATCGGACTTACAAAACAGTTGCCAGTCAGCTGGGGTCTCTCCCAGCGAATGAACTCACGTCGGAGAGGGTCTTTGCCGTCGTGTTGAATGAACATGACAGGCTTGCAGCCCTGGACGTGAAGGACAGGGGGAGGGAAGAACGGAGTTCTAACGCCCCCACTGCTCAAGCTACTGGAGGAGATGCTGTAGCTATGAACGTTGTCCGATGCTACAATTGTGACCAGACTGGGCATCTACAGCGGAACTGTACGAAGCCACGTCGGAAGAAAGGAGCTAAGGCAAGCTCCACAAAGTCTGACACGTCAGACAAAGGTCACACCAAGCCAAAGGCAAAGACTGCAAAGGCTTTGATGTCGCTAAAAGCCACACCAGAAGCGGGGAATTTCTTTGTTTTGGATACTGGAGCCACAGTTCATATGTGTCGACACAGAGGACTATTTTCTACGTTTAAGAAGCAAAGCTTCGCTGTACAACAAGCCAACGGTCAAGAGCTGGAAGCGACCGGAATTGGGACTGTGTATCTTAAAAGTCTGAACTTGACTATAAACAATATTTATTTGGTTCCAGAATTGAAGTACAATCTGCTCAGCGCTTCGCAGATTGCCAAGAAGGGACTAAAACTGTCCTATGATGATCAACACTGCGAGATCTACAAAGATGGAGAGTTGTATCTTTCTGCCAAAGAGAAAGATGGACTGTATTTGTTGACTTTTGATCAAAGTGATTACATGAAATGTAATTCTTGTGATTCTAAAATGATCTCTTTTGCAGGTGTAGCTGAGAAAGACGCCAAGCAGGTGACCTCGAGGGGCAAAAGAGCATTTCAGCGGGTGTATGCTGATGTGATTGGTCCTTTAGAACCATCTAGAGGCAATGCAAAGTATTACCTAATATGTGTTGATTCTTTTACAGGTTTTGTCTGGATTTATCTTTTGGAGAGACCGAAAGAAGCCTTAGAAAGGTTTAAAGAGTTTTGTGACAAGGTTAAAAATATGCATGATGCTGACATAGATTGTCTTTGCACAGATGAGAAGCCAATTTTTCTTTTACAGGAGTTCCAGAGGTTCCTGAAGAAGAAAGGGATAAGACACAAACTTGCAGCTTCCGAAGAAGCTTGGAATAAATGTGTTTGTAGTAGAGTGAACAAAGAATTGCAAAAGGGAATGCATGCGCAATTGCTTAGTTCACATCTGCCACATGAGTACTGGGCTGAATCGCTGATGTCATATTGTTACACATGGTTGAGAAAGTTTTCAAAAGAGTTGGGAAGTTCTCCTTTTGAGAAACTGTTCCACAGAAAACCTTCTGTTGCCCATTTCAAGGTTTTTGGGTCTCATGTGAGAACAGAAGCTCCAGGTGGAGTAAAGAATGCCAGAGGCATTTTTGTGGGTTATGAAAAGGGTCTCTACAGAGTAATTTTGTCTGAATCTGGTCAGGTGATTCTCACAAAATTTCCAGAGAGTGCTCCTGAAGAGGAGAGAGTGATTGTTCAAACATTTCCCACAGGTGATGATGATTCTGATGATGATGATGATGTTGATTTTATTGAGTTCAGTAGTACTGATGATGACAGCGATAGCTCAGACAGCTCAGTTGTCACAGTCATTGAGAGGAAATCTCACATAATGACCAGACCCTCAGAAGAGGAGGACGAACCACTGATTAAGCTTAGTACTGGTTCTCCAGAGAGTTCAGAGGCTGAACCAGAAAGCAGAGAAGAGCAGCACCTCTTACGTAGGTCTGAGAGAGCAACGAAGGGTGTACCACCCAAGAGGTATTCACAAGAGTTTGCTTACTTAGCTGTTGCTGTTGTAAACGACCAAGGTCAGATTGAAGCTGTGTCTGAGTCAGAGACAAAGGCACAACAGAGAGTTGTTAACCAAGGTAATGCAGAAGCACTCATTCCTTGGAAGTCACACAACCAGAGAGGTACATTGGTAAAACCAGTGGCGGGTAGTTCCAAGGGTGGAACTGAAACAACAGGTGAATGTTATAAGTATAACAACTGTTTGTTTTCTTCTCTGGATGACGCTTTGCTTGCAGCACGCATTGATACTTTAGGGGGAGGATGTTATTCTAAAGCACCAAAGCTGCAGCAAGCAAAGGCAGCACAGTCTGCTGCTTGTGGCTGGAAAGCCAAACAGGATGTTTGTGACTGTTGCCATGGGAACAAAGGGGCAGTCCATTCTGTACTGAGCACCGGATGTTAGCTCAGTGGGTTTGTCATATGACCTGTACAGGATGTACATGGGTGGAGTTGGAGTTTCTCTCTGTATGTTGAAGAGAGCAGACATGTTTACTGGATGACTGCTAAAAGACACAAATAAAGACATGTAGATACGTTTACTGTCTGTGTCTGATTCCCCTCCCTGGGGATATGCAGGGAGGAGGAGAGAAGGAGAAGCAGTTGGTGTGTTTTCCTCACAGCCTGAGGAAGATCGCCGGAACGGACCTCGTGTTGTTTATCCTGCCGGGAGACGCCGGAGGGAGGTCTAAGGAATTCAGCCGGTGCCTGATCAGATAGGCACATACCGATGACCGGGTAGCAGAATTCCAACAAGGGTTAGGGTTAGGGTTAGGGTTAGGGTGAATGAACACCGCAAGAGCAATCCAAGATTAGGGTTAGGGTAAGGGTTAGGGTTAGGGTTAGGGTTAGTTTTAGGGTTAGGGTTAGGGTTAGGGTTAGGGTTAGGGTTAGGGTGAATGAACACCGCAAGAACAATCCAAGATAAGGGTTAGTGTTAGGTTTAGGTTTAGGGTTAGGGTTAGGGTTAGGGTTAGGGTTAGGGTTAGGATGAATGAACACCGCAAGAACAATCCAAGATTAGGGTTAGGGTTAGGGTTAGGGTTAGGGTTAGGGTTAGGGTTAGGGTTAGGATGAATCAACACTACAAGAACAATCCAAGATTAGGGTTAGGGTTAGGGTTAGGGTTAGGGTTAGGGTTAGGGTGAATGAACACCGCAAGAACAATCCAAGATTAGGGTTAGGGTTAGGGTTAGGGTTAGGGTTAGGGTTAGGGTTAGGATAAATGAACACCACAAGAACAATCCAAGATTAGGGTTAGGGTTAGGGTTAGGGTTAGGGTTAGGGTTAGGGTTAGGGTGAATGAACACCGCACGAACAATCCAAGAATAGGGTTAGGGTTAGGGTTAGGGTTAGGGTTAGGGTTAGGGTTAGGGTTAGGGTTAGGGTTAGGGTTAGGATTAGGGTTAGGGTTAGGGTTAGGGTTAGGGTTAGGGTTAGGGTGAATGAACACCGCAAGAACAATCCAAGAATAGGGTTAGGGTTAGGGTTAGGGTTAGGGTTATGGTTAGGATGAATGAACACCACAAGAACAATCCAAGATTAGGGTTAGGGTTAGGGTTAGGGTTAGGGTTAGGGTTAGGGTTGGGGTTAGGGTTAGGGTTAGGGTTAGGGTTAGGGTTAGGGTTAGGGTTAGGGTTAGGGTTAGGGTTAGGGTTAGGATGAATGAACACCGCAAGAACAATCCAAGATAAGGGTTAGTGTTAGGGTTAGGGTTAGGGTTAGGGTTAGGGTTAGGGTTAGGGTTAGGGTTAGGGTGAATGAACACCGCAAGAACAATCCAAGATTAGGGTTAGGGTTAGGGTTAGGGTTAGGGTTAGGGTTAGGGTTAGGATGAATGAAAATCACAAGAACAATCCAAGATTAGGGTTAGGGTTAGGGTTAGGGTTAGGGTTAGGGTTAGGGTTAGGGTTAGGGTTAGGGTTAGGGTGAATGAACACCGCAAGAACAATCCAAGAATAGGGTTAGGGTTAGGGTTAGGGTTAGGGTTAGGGTTAGGGTTAGGGTTAGGGTAAGGGTAAGGGTTAGGGTTAGGGTTAGGGTGAACGAACACCGCAAGAACAATCCAAGATAAGGGTTAGTGTTAGGTTTAGGTTTAGGGTTAGGGTTAGCGTTAGGGTTAGGGTGAATGAACACCGCAAGAACAATCCAAGAATAGGGTTAGGGTTAGGGTTAGGGTTAGGGTTAGGGTTAGGGTTAGGGTTAGGGTTAGGGTTAGGGTTAGGGTTAGGGTGAATGAACACCGCAAGAGCAATCCAAGATTAGGGTTAGGGTTAGGGTTAGGGTTAGGGTTAGGGTTAGGGTTAGGGTTAGGGTTAGGGTTAGGGTTAGGGTTAGGGTTAGGGTTAGGGTTGGGATGAATGAACACAACAAGAACAATCCAAGATTAGGGTTAGGGTTAGCGTTAGGGTTAGGGTTAGGGTTAGGGATAGTGTGAATGAACAACGCAAGAACATACCAAGATTAGGGTTAGGGTTAGGGTTAGGGTTAGGGTTAGGGTTAGGGTTAGGGTTAGGGTTAGGGTTAGGGTTAGGGTTAGGGTGAATGAACACCGCAAGAACAATCCAAGATTAGGGTTAGGGTTAGGGTTAGGGTTAGGGTTAGGGTTAGGGTTAGGGTTAGGGTGAATGAACACCGCAAGAGCAATCCAAGATTAGGGTTAGGGTAAGGGTTAGGGTTAGGGTTAGGGTTAGGGTTAGTTTTAGGGTTAGGGTTAGGGTTAGGGTTAGGGTTAGGGTTAGGGTTAGGGTTAGGGTGAATGAACACCGCAAGAACAATCCAAGATAAGGGTTAGTGTTAGGTTTAGGGTTAGGGTTAGGGTTAGGGTTAGGGTTAGGGTTAGGGTTAGGATGAATGAACACCGCAAGAACAATCCAAGATTAGGGTTAGGGTTAGGGTTAGGGTTAGGGTTAGGGTTAGGGTTAGGGTTAGGGTTAGGGTTAGGATGAATCAACACTACAAGAACAATCCAAGATTAGGGTTAGGGTTAGGGTTAGGGTTAGGGTTAGGGTGAATGAACACCGCAAGAACAATCCAAGATTAGGGTTAGGGTTAGGGTTAGGGTTAGGGTTAGGGTTAGGGTTAGGGTTAGGGTTAGGGTTAGGGTTAGGGTGAATGAACACCGCAAGAACAATCCAAGAATAGGGTTAGGGTTAGGGTTAGGGTTAGGGTTAGGATGAATGAACACCACAAGAACAATCCAAGATTAGGGTTAGGGTTAGGGTTAGGGTTAGGGTTAGGGTTAGGGTTGGGGTTAGGGTTAGGGTTAGGGTTAGGGTTAGGGTTAGGGTTAGGGTTAGGGTTAGGGTTAGGGTTAGGGTTAGGGTTAGGATGAATGAACACCGCAAGAACAATCCAAGATAAGGGTTAGTGTTAGTGTTAGTGTTAGTGTTAGGGTTAGGGTTAGGGTTAGGGTTAGGGTTAGGGTTAGGGTTAGGGTGAATGAACACCGCAAGAACAATCCAAGATTAGGGTTAGGGTTAGGGTTAGGGTTAGGGTTAGGGTTAGGGTTAGGATGAATGAACATCACAAGAACAATCCAAGATTAGGGTTACGGTTAGGGTTAGGGTTAGGGTTAGGGTTAGGGTTAGGGTTAGGGTTAGGGTGAATGAACACCGCAAGAACAATCCAAGAATAGGGTTAGGGTTAGGGTTAGGGTTAGGGTTAGGGTTAGGGTTAGGGTTAGGGTTAGGGTTAGGGTTAGGGTAAGGGTAAGGGTTAGGGTTAGGGTTAGGGTGAATGAACACCGCAAGAACAATCCAAGATAAGGGTTAGTGTTAGGTTTAGGTTTAGGGTTAGGGTTAGCGTTAGGGTTAGGGTGAATGAACACCGCAAGAACAATCCAAGAACAGGGTTAGGGTTAGGGTTAGGGTTAGGGTTAGGGTTAGGGTTAGGGTTAGGGTTAGGGTTAGGGTTAGGGTTAGAGTGAATGAACACCGGAAGAACAATCCAAGAATAGGGTTAGGGTTAGGGTTAGGGTTAGGGTTAGGGTTAGGGTTAGGGTTAGGGTTGCGGTTGGGGTTAGGGTTAGGGTTAGGGTTAGGGTTAGGGTTAGGGTTAGGGTGAGGGTGAATGAACACCGCAAGAGCAATCCAAGATTAGGGTTAGGGTTAGGGTTAGGGTTAGGGTTAGGGTTAGGGTTAGGGTTAGGGTTAGGGTTAGGGTTAGGGTTAGGATGAATGAACACAACAAGAACAATCCAAGATTAGGGTTAGGGTTAGGGTTAGGGTTAGGGTTAGGGTTAGGGATAGTGTGAATGAACAACGCAAGAACATACCAAGATTAGGGTTAGGGTTAGGGTTAGGGTTAGGGTTAGGGTTAGGGTTAGGGTTAGGGTGAATGAACACCGCAAGAGCAATCCAAGATTAGGGTTAGGGTAAGGGTTAGGGTTAGGGTTAGGGTTAGGGTTAGTTTTAGGGTTAGGGTTAGGGTTAGGGTTAGGGTTAGGGTTAGGGTGAATGAACACCGCAAGAACAATCCAAGATAAGGGTTAGTGTTAGGTTTAGGGTTAGGCTTAGGGTTAGGGTTAGGCTTAGGGTTAGGGTTAGCGTTAGGGTTAGGGTTAGGGTTAGGGTTAGGGTTAGGATGAATGAACACCGCAAGAACAATCCAAGATTAGGGTTAGGGTTAGGGTTAGGGTTAGGGTTAGGGTTAGGGTTAGGGTTAGGGTTAGGGTTAGGGTTAGGGTTAGGGTTAGGGTTAGGGTTAGGATGAATCAACACTACAAGAACAATCCAAGATTAGGGTTAGGGTTAGGGTTAGGGTTAGGGTTAGGGTGAATGAACACCGCAAGAACAATCCAAGGTTAGGGTTAGGGTTAGGGTTAGGGTTAGGGTTAGGGTTAGGGTTAGGGTTAGGGTTAGGGTTAGGGTTAGGATAAATGAACACCACAAGAACAATCCAAGATTAGGGTTAGGGTTAGGGTTAGGGTTAGGGTTAGGGTTAGGGTTAGGGTTAGGGTTAGGGTTAGCGTAAGGGTTAGGGTTAGGGTTAGGGTGAATGAACACCGCACGAACAATCCAAGAATAGGGTTAGGGTTAGGGTTAGGGTTAGGGTTAGGGTTAGGGTTAGGGTTAGGATTAGGGTTAGGGTTAGGGTTAGGGTTAGGGTTAGGGTGAATGAACACCGCAAGAACAATCCAAGAATAGGGTTAGGGTTAGGGTTAGGGTTAGGGTTAGGGTTAGGATGAATGAACACCACAAGAACAATCCAAGATTAGGGTTAGGGTTAGGGTTAGGGTTAGGGTTAGGGTTAGGGTTGGGGTTAGGGTTAGGGTTAGGGTTAGGGTTAGGGTTAGGGTTAGGGTTAGGGTTAGGGTTAGGGTTAGGGTTAGGGCTAGGGTTAGGATGAATGAACACCGCAAGAACAATCCAAGATAAGGGTTAGTGTTAGTGTTAGTGTTAGTGTTAGTGTTAGTGTTAGGGTTAGGGTTAGGGTTAGGGTTAGGGTTAGGGTTAGGGTTAGGGTTAGGGATAGGATGAATGAACACCGCAAGAACAATCCACGATTAGGGTTAGGGTTAGTGTTAGGGTTAGGGTTAGGGTTAGAGTTAGGGTTAGGGTTAGGTTTAGGATGAATGAACACCGCAAGAACAATCCAAGATTAGGGTTAGGGTTAGGGTTAGGGTTAGGGTTAGGGTTAGGGTTAGGGTTAGGGTTAGGGTTAGGATGAATGAACACCGCAAGAACAATCCAAGATTAGGGTTAGGGTTAGGGTTAGGGTTAGGGTTAGGGTAAATGAACACCGCAAGAACAATCCAAGATTAGGGTTAGGGTTAGGGTTAGGGTTAGGGTTAGGGTTAGGGTTAGGGTTAGGGTTAGGGTTAGGGTGAATGAACACCGCAAGAACAATCCAAGATTAGGGTTAGGGTTAGGGTTAGCGTTAGGGTTAGGGTTAGGGTTAGGGTTAGGGTTAGGGTTAGGGTGAATGAACACCGCAAGAGCAATCCAAGATTAGGGTTAGGGTTAGGGTAAGGGTTAGGGTTAGGGTTAGGGTTAGGGTTAGGGTTAGGGTTAGGGTTAGGGTTAGGGTTAGAGTTAGGGTTAGGGTTAGGTTTAGAATGAATGAACACCGCAAGAACAATCCAAGATTAGGGTTAGGGTTAGGGTTAGGGTTAGGGTTAGGGTTAGGGTTAGGGTTAGGATGAATGAACATTACAAGAACAATCCAAGATTAGGGTTAGGGTTAGGGTTAGGGTTAGGGTTAGGGTTAGGGTTAGGGTTAGGATGAATGAACACCGCAAGAACAATCCAAGATTAGGGTTAGGGTTAGGGTTAGGGTTAGGGTTAGGGTTAGGGTTAGGGTTAGGGTTAGGGTTAGGGTTAGGGTGAATGAACACCGCAAGAACAATCCAAGAATAGGGTTAGGGTTAGTGTTAGGGTTAGGGTTACGGTTAGGGTTAGGGTTAAGGTTAGTGTTAGGGTTAGGGTTAGGGTTAGGATGAATGAACACCACAAGAACAATCCAAGATTAGGGTTAGGGTTAGGGTTATGGCTAGGGTTGGGGTTAGGGTTAGGGTTAGGGTTAGGGTTAGGGTTAGGGTTAGGGTTAGGGTTAGGGTTAGAGTGAATGAACACCACAAGAACAATCCAAGAATAGGGTTAGGGTTAGGGTTAGGGTTAGGGTTAGGGTTAGGGTTAGGGTTAGGGTTAGGGTGAATGAACACTACAAGAACAATCCAAGATTAGGGTTAGGGTTAGGGTTAGGGTTAGGGTTAGGGTTAGGGTTAGGGTTAGGGTTAGGGTTAGGGTTAGGGTTAGGGTTAGGGTGAATGAACACCGCAAGAACAATCCAAGATTAGGGTTAGGGTTAGGGTTAGGGTTAGGGTTAGGGTTAGGGTTAGGGTTAGGGTTAGGGTTAGGGTTAGGATGAATGAACACCACAAGAACAATTCAAGATTAGGGTTAGGGTTAGGGTTAGGGTTAGGGTTAGGGTTAGGGTTAGGGTTAGGGTGAATGAACACCGCAAGAACAATCCAAGAATAGGGTTAGGGTTAGGGTTAGGGTTAGGCTTAGGGTTAGGGTTAGGCTTAGGGTTAGGGTTAGGGTTAGGGTTAGGGTTAGGGTTAGGTTTAGGGTTAGGATTAGGGTTAGGGTTAGGGTTAGGATGAATGAACACCACAAGAACAATCCAAGATTAGGGTTAGGGTTAGGGTTAGGGTTAGGGTTAGGGTTAAGGTTAGGGTTAGGGTTTGGGTTAGGGTTAGGGTTAGGATGAATGAACACCACAAGAACAATCCAAGATTAGGGTTAGAGTTAGGGTTAGGGTTAGGGTTAGGGTTAGGGTTGGGGTTAGGGTTAGGGTTAGGGTTAATTTTAGTGTTAGGGTTAGGGTTAGGGTTAGGGTTAGGGTTAGGGTTAGGGTTAGGGTTAGGGTAAGGATGAATGAACACCGCAAGAACAATCCAAGATAAGGGTTAGTGTTCGTGTTCGTGTTAGTGTTAGTGTTAGTGTTAGGGTTAGGGTTAGGGTTAGGGTTAGGGTTAGGGTTAGGGTTAGGGTTAGGATGAATGAACATCGCAAGAACAATCTAAGATTAGGGTTAGGGTTAGGGTTAGGGTTAGGATGAATGAACACTACAAGAACAATCCAAGATTAGGGTTAGGGTTAGGGTTAGGGTTAGGGTTAGGGTTAGGGTTAGGGTTAGGGTTAGGGTTAGGGTAAGGTTAGGGTTAGGGTTAGGGTTAGGGTGAATGAACACCACAAGAACAATCCAAGAATAGGGTTAGGGTTAGGGTTAGGGTTAGGGTTAGGGTTAGGGTTAGGGTTAGGGTTAGGGTTAGGGTTAGGGTTAGGGTTAGGGTTAGGTTTAGGATGAATGAACACCGCAAGAACAATCCAAGATTAGGGTTAGGGTTAGGGTTAGGGTTAGGGTTAGGGTTAGGGTTAGGATGAATGAACACTACAAGAACAATCCAAGATTAGGGTTAGGGTTAGGGTTAGGGTTAGGGTTAGGGTTAGGGTTAGGGTTAGGGTTAGGGTTAGGGTTAGGGTTAGGGTTAGGGTTAGGGTTAGGATGAATGAACACTACAAGAACAATCCAAGATTAGGGTTAGGGTTAGGGTTAGGGTTAGGGTTAGGGTTAGGGTTAGGGTTAGGGTTAGGGTTAGGGTTTGGGTTAGGGTGAATGAACACCGCAAGAACAATCCAAGATTAGGGTTAGGGTTAGGGTTAGGGTTAGGGTTAGGGTTAGGGTTAGGGTTAGGGTTAGGATGAATGAACACCGCAAGAACAATCCAAGATTAGGGTTAGGGTTAGGGTTAGGGTTAGGGTTAGGGTTAGGGTTAGGGTTAGGGTTAGGGTTAGGGTTAGGGTTAGGGTTAGGGTTAGGGTGAATGAACACCGCAAGAACAATCCAAGAATAGGGTTAGGGTTAGGGTTAGGGTTAGGGTTAGGGTTAGGATTAGGGTTAGGGTTAGGGTTATGGTTAGGGTTAGGGTTAGAATGAATGAACACCACAAGAACAATCCAAGATTAGGGTTAGGGTTAGGGTAAGGGTTAGGGTTAGGGTTAGGGTTAGGGTTAGGGTTAGGGTTAGGGTGAATGAACACCGCAAGAACAATCCAAGAATAGGGTTAGGGTTAGGGTTAGGGTTAGGGTTAGGGTTAGGGTTAGGGTTAGGGTTAGGGTTAGGGTTAGGGTTAGGGTTAGGGTTAGGGTAAGGGTAAGGGTTAGGGTTAGGGTTAGGGTGAATGAACACCGCAAGAACAATCCAAGATAAGGGTTAGTGTTAGGTTTAGGGTTAGGGTTAGGGTTAGCGTTAGGGTTAGGGTGAATGAACACCGCAAGAACAATCCAAGAATAGGGTTAGGGTTAGGGTTAGGGTTAGGGTTAGGGTTAGGGTTAGGGTTAGGGTTAGGGTTAGGGTTAGGGTTAGGGTTAGGGTTAGGGTTAGGGTTAGGGTTAGAGTGAATGAACACCGGAAGAACAATCCAAGAATAGGGTTAGGGTTAGGGTTAGGGTTAGGGTTAGGGTTAGGGTTAGGGTTAGGGTTAGGGTTACGGTTAGGGTTAGGGTTAGGGTTAGGGTTAGGGTTAGGGTTAGGGTGAATGAACACTACAAGAACAATCCAAGATTAGGGTTAGGGTTAGGGTTAGGGTTAGGGTTAGGGTTAGGGTGAATGAACACCGCAAGAACAATCCAAGATTAGGGTTAGGGTTAGGGTTAGGGTTAGGGTTAGGGTTAGGGTTAGGGTTAGGGTTAGGGTTAGGGTTAGGGTTAGGATGAATGAACACCACAAGAACAATCCAAGATTAGGGTTAGGGTTAGGGTTAGGGTTAGGGTTAGGGTTAGGGTTAGGGTGAATGAACACCGCAAGAACAATCCAAGAATAGGGTTAGGGTTAGGGTTAGGGTTAGGGTTAGGGTTAGGGTTAGGGTTAGGGTTAGGGTTAGGGTTAGGCTTAGGGTTAGGGTTAGGGTTAGGGTTAGGGTTAGGGTTAGGGTTAGGGTTAGGGTTAGGGTTAGGGTTAGGGTTAGGGTTAGGGTTAGGGTTAGGGTTAGGGTTAGGGTTAGGGTGAATGAACACTACAAGAACAATCCAAGATTAGGGTTAGGGTTAGGGTTAGGGTTAGGGTTAGGGTTAGGATGAATGAACACCACAAGAACAATCCAAGATTAGGGTTAGGGTTAGGGTTAGGGTTAGGGTTAGGGTGAATGAACACCGCAAGAACAATCCAAGAATAGGGTTAGGGTTAGGGTTAGGGTTAGGGTTAGGCTTAGGGTTAGGGTTAGTATTAGGGTTAGGGTTAGGGTTAGGGTTAGGGTTAGGGTTAGGATGAATGAACACCACAAGAACAATCCAAGATTAGGGTTAGGGTTAGGGTTAGGGTTAGGGTTAGGGTTAGGGTTAGGGTTAGGGTTGGGGTTAGGGTTAGGGTTAGGGTTAGGGTTAGGGTTAGGGTTAGGGTTAGGGTTAGGATGAATGAACACTACAAGAACAATCCAAGATTAGGGTTAGGGTTAGGGTTAGGGTTAGGGTTAGGGTTAGGGTTAGGGTTAGGGTTAGGGTTAGGGTTAGGGTTAGGGTTAGGATGAATGAACACAACAAGAACAATCCAAGATTAGGGTTAGGGTTAGGGTTAGGGTTAGGGTTAGGGTTAGGGTTAGGGTTAGGGTTAGGGTTAGGGTTAGGGTTAGGGTTAGGATGAATGAACACCACAAGAACAATCCAAGATTAGGGTTAGGGTTAGGGTTAGGGTTAGGGTTAGGGTTAGGGTGAATGAACACCGCAAGAACAATCCAAGAATAGGGTTAGGGTTAGGGTTAGGGTTAGGGTTAGGGTTAGGGTTAGGCTTAGGCTTAGGCTTAGGGTTAGGCTTAGGGTTAGGGTTAGGGTTAGGGTTAGGGTTAGGGTTAGGATGAATGAACACCACAAGAACAATCCAAGATTAGGGTTAGGGTTAGGGTTAGGGTTAGGGTTAGGGTTGGGGTTAGGGTTAGGGTTAGGGTTAGGATGAATGAACACTACAAGAACAATCCAAGATTAGGGTTAGGGTTAGGGTTAGGGTTAGGGTTAGGGTTAGGGTTAGGGTTAGGGTTAGGGTTAGGATGAATGAACACAACAAGAACAATCCAAGATTAGGGTTAGGGTTAGGGTTAGGGTTAGGGATAGTGTGAATGAACAACGCAAGAACATACCAAGATTAGGGTTAGGGTTAGGGTTAGGGTTAGGGTTAGGGTTAGGGTTAGGGTTAGGGTTAGGGTTAGGGTTAGGGTGAATGAACACCGCAAGAACAATCCAAGATTAGGGTTAGGGTTAGGGTTAGGGTTAGGGTTAGGGTTAGGGTTAGGGTGAGGGTGAATGAACACCGCAAGAGCAATCCAAGATTAGGGTTAGGGTAAGGGTTAGGGTTAGGGTTAGGGTTAGGGTTAGTTTTAGGGTTAGGGTTAGTGTTAGGGTTAGGGTTAGGGTGAATGAACACCGCAAGAACAATCCAAGATAAGGGTTAGTGTTAGGTTTAGGGTTAGGGTTAGGGTTAGGGTTAGGGTTAGGGTTAGCGTTAGGGTTAGGGTTAGGGTTAGGGTTAGGGTTAGGGTTAGGATGAATGAACACCGCAAGAACAATCCAAGATAAGGGTTAGTGTTAGGGTTAGGGTTAGGGTTAGGGTTAGGGTTAGGGTTAGGGTTAGGGTTAGGGTTAGGGTTAGGGTTGGGGTTAGGGTTAGGGTTAGGGTTAGGGTTAGGGTTAGGGTTAGGGTTAGGATGAATGAACACTACAAGAACAATCCAAGATTAGGGTTAGGGTTAGGGTTAGGGTTAGGGTTAGTTTTAGGGTTATGGTTAGGGTTAGGGTTAGGGTTAGGGTTAGGGTTAGGGTTAGGGTTAGGGTTAGGATTAGGGTTAGGGTTAGGGTTAGGGTTAGGGTTAGGGTTAGGATGAATGAACACCACAAGAACAATCCAAGATTAGGGTTAGGGTTAGGGTAAGGGTTAAGGTTAGGGTTAGGGTTAGGGTTAGGGTTAGGGTTAGGGTTAAGGTTAGGGTTAGGGTTAGGGTTAGGGTTAGGGTTAGGGTTAGGGTGAATGAACACCGCAAGAACAATCCAAGAATAGGGTTAGGGTTAGGGTTAGGGTTAGGGTTAGGGTTAGGGTTAGGGTTAGGGTTAGGGTTAGGGTTAGGGTTAGGGTTAGGGTTAGGGTTAGGGTTAGGGTAAGGGTAAGGGTTAGGGTTAGGGTTAGGGTTAGGGTGAATGAACACCGCAAGAACAATCCAAGATAAGGGTTAGTGTTAGGTTTAGGGTTAGGGTTAGGGTTAGCGTTAGGGTTAGGGTGAATGAACACCGCAAGAACAATCCAAGAATAGGGTTAGGGTTAGGGTTAGGGTTAGGGTTAGGGTTAGGGTTAGGGTTAGGGTTAGGGTTAGGGTTAGGGTTAGAGTGAATGAACACCGGAAGAACAATCCAAGAATAGGGTTAGGGTTAGGGTTAGGGTTAGGGTTAGGGTTAGGGTTAGGGTTAGGGTTAGGGTGAATGAACACTACAAGAACAATCCAAGATTAGGGTTAGGGTTAGGGTTAGGGTTAGGGTTAGGGTTAGGGTTAGGGTTAGGGTTAGGGTGAATGAACACTGCAAGAACAATCCAAGATTAGGGTTAGGGTTAGGGTTAGGGTTAGGGTTAGGGTTAGGGTTAGGGTTAGGGTTAGGGTTAGGATGAATGAACACCACAAGAACAATCCAAGATTAGGGTTAGGGTTAGGGTTAGGGTTAGGGTTAGGGTGAATGAACACCGCAAGAACAATCCAAGAATAGGGTTAGGGTTAGGGTTAGGGTTAGGGTTAGGGTTAGGGTTAGGGTTAGGGTTAGGGTTAGGGTTAGGCTTAGGGTTAGGGTTAGGGTTAGGGTTAGGGTTAGGGTTAGGGTTAGGGTTAGGGTTAGGGTTAGGATGAATGAACACCACAAGAACAATCCAAGATTAGGGTTAGGGTTAGGGTTAGGGTTAGGGTTGGGGTTAGGGTTAGGGTTAGGGTTAGGGTTAGGGTTAGGGTTAGGGTTAGGGTTAGGGTTAGGGTTAGGGTTAGGATGAATGAACACTACAAGAACAATCCAAGATTAGGGTTAGGGTTAGGGTTAGGGTTAGAGTTAGGGTTAGGGTTAGGGTTAGGGTTAGGGTTAGGGTTAGGATGAATGAACACAACAAGAACAATCCAAGATTAGGGTTAGGGTTAGGGTTAGGGTTAGGGATAGTGTGAATGAACAACGCAAGAACATACCAAGATTAGGGTTAGGGTTAGGGTTAGGGTTAGGGTTAGCGTTAGGGTTAGGGTTAGGGTTAGGGTTAGGGTTAGGGTTAGGGTGAATGAACACCGCAAGAACAATCCAAGATTAGGGTTAGGGTTAGGGTTAGGGTTAGGGTTAGGGTTAGGGTTAGGGTTGTTATTCTAAAGCACCAAAGCTGCAGCAAGCAAAGGCAGCACAGTCTGCTGCTTGTGGCTGGAAAGCCAAACAGGATGTTTGTGACTGTTGCCATGGGAACAAAGGGGCAGTCCATTCTGTACTGAGCACCGGATGTTAGCTCAGTGGGTTTGTCATATGACCTGTACAGGATGTACATGGGTGGAGTTGGAGTTTCTCTCTGTATGTTGAAGAGAGCAGACATGTTTACTGGATGACTGCTAAAAGACACAAATAAAGACATGTAGATACGTTTACTGTCTGTGTCTGATTCCCCTCCCTGGGGATATGCAGGGAGGAGGAGAGAAGGAGAAGCAGTTGGTGTGTTTTCCTCACAGCCTGAGGAAGATCGCCGGAACGGACCTCGTGTTGTTTATCCTGCCGGGAGACGCCGGAGGGAGGTCTAAGGAATTCAGCCGGTGCCTGATCAGATAGGCACATACCGATGACCGGGTAGCAGAATTCCAACATTGGTAGCAGAGCTGATGGTTCCTGTTTTCATCGCCCTCTGCATCAAGAAGTGGCTTCCATGGATGCCTGACCTGAGGTGAGAAGGCTGATTCTCTGCAGCCAGAAGCTGACCAGAGCAAGCTGAAGCAAAAGCCACGGAGCCCAGGTATGTGATTTTCGGGCTTAGAAGAGTGAAAGCAGATTGAGTTATTTCTCTGCTTCGAGGGAGCAGCGTATGGGAAACAGCTCCAGTTAAAAGTGAAACCGCATACCAAACATTCCTGTGGTTTCTTCTCCAAGGGATTGGAATGTACTGTTGCTAAGCGACGCCTTTCAGTGAAGGCTAATCCTCAGAGAGGAGAAGTGAAAGCAACAATAGAATGTTATGACTACAAAGGCTGAGGAGCTCTTGGAAATTTCCAACGCAGCCAGCGTTGAGAGCTGCCAGGTGCACAGAGTGTAAACAAGCCAGCTTTGGATTTTAGAGGCTTGTGTTTTGAGAGTCAATGCAAGGACTCAAAATGGATGCCAAGAAGGGGGGAGCCCTGCCTTCTCCGCCCCTTTTGACCAGTGACAATTATGCATCTTGGTCTATTAAGATGAAGGCTCTGCTGCAGAATCAGAAACTGTTTGACGTGATTGAGAACCCCATTCCTGCAGCGCCAACGCGTGCTTGGGAGTCACAGGATGTGAAGGCCAGAACTGCTATAATCCTGTGTGTGTCAGATTCGCAATTGATCCACATACAAGGCTTAGAGCACGCGAGAGATGTTTGGAACACGCTAAGAAGGACACATCAGAGAGATGCAGGTTCTTCAGCGTTGCTGTATTTTGAGAAGCTGACCAACCTGAGGCTAGCGCCTGATGGAGATGTTCAAGCGCACCTGACGGAAATGAAATTTCTGCGTCAACAGATGGTCGAACGCAATTTCCGTTTGCAGGAGGAAGTGTTTTGCTTCATGGTGATCAACAGCCTGAATCGGACTTACAAAACAGTTGCCAGTCAGCTGGGGTCTCTCCCAGCGAATGAACTCACGTCGGAGAGGGTCTTTGCCGTCGTGTTGAATGAACATGACAGGCTTGCAGCCCTGGACGTGAAGGACAGGGGGAGGGAAGAACGGAGTTCTAACGCCCCCACTGCTCAAGCTACTGGAGGAGATGCTGTAGCTATGAACGTTGTCCGATGCTACAATTGTGACCAGACTGGGCATCTACAGCGGAACTGTACGAAGCCACGTCGGAAGAAAGGAGCTAAGGCAAGCTCCACAAAGTCTGACACGTCAGACAAAGGTCACACCAAGCCAAAGGCAAAGACTGCAAAGGCTTTGATGTCGCTAAAAGCCACACCAGAAGCGGGGAATTTCTTTGTTTTGGATACTGGAGCCACAGTTCATATGTGTCGACACAGAGGACTATTTTCTACGTTTAAGAAGCAAAGCTTCGCTGTACAACAAGCCAACGGTCAAGAGCTGGAAGCGACCGGAATTGGGACTGTGTATCTTAAAAGTCTGAACTTGACTATAAACAATATTTATTTGGTTCCAGAATTGAAGTACAATCTGCTCAGCGCTTCGCAGATTGCCAAGAAGGGACTAAAACTGTCCTATGATGATCAACACTGCGAGATCTACAAAGATGGAGAGTTGTATCTTTCTGCCAAAGAGAAAGATGGACTGTATTTGTTGACTTTTGATCAAAGTGATTACATGAAATGTAATTCTTGTGATTCTAAAATGATCTCTTTTGCAGGTGTAGCTGAGAAAGACGCCAAGCAGGTGACCTCGAGGGGCAAAAGAGCATTTCAGCGGGTGTATGCTGATGTGATTGGTCCTTTAGAACCATCTAGAGGCAATGCAAAGTATTACCTAATATGTGTTGATTCTTTTACAGGTTTTGTCTGGATTTATCTTTTGGAGAGACCGAAAGAAGCCTTAGAAAGGTTTAAAGAGTTTTGTGACAAGGTTAAAAATATGCATGATGCTGACATAGATTGTCTTTGCACAGATGAGAAGCCAATTTTTCTTTTACAGGAGTTCCAGAGGTTCCTGAAGAAGAAAGGGATAAGACACAAACTTGCAGCTTCCGAAGAAGCTTGGAATAAATGTGTTTGTAGTAGAGTGAACAAAGAATTGCAAAAGGGAATGCATGCGCAATTGCTTAGTTCACATCTGCCACATGAGTACTGGGCTGAATCGCTGATGTCATATTGTTACACATGGTTGAGAAAGTTTTCAAAAGAGTTGGGAAGTTCTCCTTTTGAGAAACTGTTCCACAGAAAACCTTCTGTTGCCCATTTCAAGGTTTTTGGGTCTCATGTGAGAACAGAAGCTCCAGGTGGAGTAAAGAATGCCAGAGGCATTTTTGTGGGTTATGAAAAGGGTCTCTACAGAGTAATTTTGTCTGAATCTGGTCAGGTGATTCTCACAAAATTTCCAGAGAGTGCTCCTGAAGAGGAGAGAGTGATTGTTCAAACATTTCCCACAGGTGATGATGATTCTGATGATGATGATGATGTTGATTTTATTGAGTTCAGTAGTACTGATGATGACAGCGATAGCTCAGACAGCTCAGTTGTCACAGTCATTGAGAGGAAATCTCACATAATGACCAGACCCTCAGAAGAGGAGGACGAACCACTGATTAAGCTTAGTACTGGTTCTCCAGAGAGTTCAGAGGCTGAACCAGAAAGCAGAGAAGAGCAGCACCTCTTACGTAGGTCTGAGAGAGCAACGAAGGGTGTACCACCCAAGAGGTATTCACAAGAGTTTGCTTACTTAGCTGTTGCTGTTGTAAACGACCAAGGTCAGATTGAAGCTGTGTCTGAGTCAGAGACAAAGGCACAACAGAGAGTTGTTAACCAAGGTAATGCAGAAGCACTCATTCCTTGGAAGTCACACAACCAGAGAGGTACATTGGTAAAACCAGTGGCGGGTAGTTCCAAGGGTGGAACTGAAACAACAGGTGAATGTTATAAGTATAACAACTGTTTGTTTTCTTCTCTGGATGACGCTTTGCTTGCAGCACGCATTGATACTTTAGGGGGAGGATGTTATTCTAAAGCACCAAAGCTGCAGCAAGCAAAGGCAGCACAGTCTGCTGCTTGTGGCTGGAAAGCCAAACAGGATGTTTGTGACTGTTGCCATGGGAACAAAGGGGCAGTCCATTCTGTACTGAGCACCGGATGTTAGCTCAGTGGGTTTGTCATATGACCTGTACAGGATGTACATGGGTGGAGTTGGAGTTTCTCTCTGTATGTTGAAGAGAGCAGACATGTTTACTGGATGACTGCTAAAAGACACAAATAAAGACATGTAGATACGTTTACTGTCTGTGTCTGATTCCCCTCCCTGGGGATATGCAGGGAGGAGGAGAGAAGGAGAAGCAGTTGGTGTGTTTTCCTCACAGCCTGAGGAAGATCGCCGGAACGGACCTCGTGTTGTTTATCCTGCCGGGAGACGCCGGAGGGAGGTCTAAGGAATTCAGCCGGTGCCTGATCAGATAGGCACATACCGATGACCGGGTAGCAGAATTCCAACAAGGGTTAGGGTTAGGGTTAGGGTTAGGGTGAATGAACACCGCAAGAGCAATCCAAGATTAGGGTTACGGTAAGGGTTAGGGTTAGGGTTAGTTTTAGGGTTAGGGTTAGGGTTAGGGTTAGGGTTAGGGTTAGGGTGAATGAACACCGCAAGAACAATCCAAGATAAGGGTTAGTGTTAGGTTTAGGTTTAGGGTTAGGGTTAGGGTTAGGGTTAGGGTTAGGGTTAGGGTTAGGATGAATGAACACCGCAAGAACAATCCAAGATTAGGGTTAGGGTTAGGGTTAGGGTTAGGGTTAGGGTTAGGGTTAGGGTTAGGATGAATCAACACTACAAGAACAATCCAAGATTAGGGTTAGGGTTAGGGTTAGGGTTAGGGTTAGGGTTAGGGTGAATGAACACCGCAAGAACAATCCAAGATTAGGGTTAGGGTTAGGGTTAGGGTTAGGGTTAGGGTTAGGGTTAGGATAAATGAACACCACAAGAACAATCCAAGATTAGGGTTAGGGTTAGGGTTAGGGTTAGGGTTAGGGTTAGGGTTAGGGTGAATGAACACCGCACGAACAATCCAAGAATAGGGTTAGGGTTAGGGTTAGGGTTAGGGTTAGGGTTAGGGTTAGGGTTAGGGTTAGGGTTAGGGTTAGGATTAGGGTTAGGGTTAGGGTTAGGGTTAGGGTTAGGGTTAGGGTGAATGAACACCGCAAGAACAATCCAAGAATAGGGTTAGGGTTAGGGTTAGGGTTAGGGTTATGGTTAGGATGAATGAACACCACAAGAACAATCCAAGATTAGGGTTAGGGTTAGGGTTAGGGTTAGGGTTAGGGTTAGGGTTGGGGTTAGGGTTAGGGTTAGGGTTAGGGTTAGGGTTAGGGTTAGGGTTAGGGTTAGGGTTAGGGTTAGGGTTAGGGTTAGGATGAATGAACACCGCAAGAACAATCCAAGATAAGGGTTAGTGTTAGGGTTAGGGTTAGGGTTAGGGTTAGGGTTAGGGTTAGGGTTAGGGTTAGGGTTAGGGTGAATGAACACCGCAAGAACAATCCAAGATTAGGGTTAGGGTTAGGGTTAGGGTTAGGGTTAGGGTTAGGGTTAGGATGAATGAAAATCACAAGAACAATCCAAGATTAGGGTTAGGGTTAGGGTTAGGGTTAGGGTTAGGGTTAGGGTTAGGGTTAGGGTTAGGGTTAGGGTTAGGGTTAGGGTTAGGGTGAATGAACACCGCAAGAACAATCCAAGAATAGGGTTAGGGTTAGGGTTAGGGTTAGGGTAAGGGTAAGGGTTAGGGTTAGGGTTAGGGTGAACGAACACCGCAAGAACAATCCAAGATAAGGGTTAGTGTTAGGTTTAGGTTTAGGGTTAGGGTTAGCGTTAGGGTTAGGGTGAATGAACACCGCAAGAACAATCCAAGAATAGGGTTAGGGTTAGGGTTAGGGTTAGGGTTAGGGTTAGGGTTAGGGTTAGGGTTAGGGTTAGGGTTAGGGTGAATGAACACCGCAAGAGCAATCCAAGATTAGGGTTAGGGTTAGGGTTAGGGTTAGGGTTAGGGTTAGGGTTAGGGTTAGGGTTAGGGTTAGGGTTAGGGTTAGGATGAATGAACACAACAAGAACAATCCAAGATTAGGGTTAGGGTTAGCGTTAGGGTTAGGGTTAGGGTAAGGGATAGTGTGAATGAACAACGCAAGAACATACCAAGATTAGGGTTAGGGTTAGGGTTAGGGTTAGGGTTAGGGTTAGGGTTAGGGTTAGGGTTAGGGTTAGGGTTAGGGTTAGGGTGAATGAACACCGCAAGAACAATCCAAGATTAGGGTTAGGGTTAGGGTTAGGGTTAGGGTTAGGGTTAGGGTTAGGGTTAGGGTTAGGGTGAATGAACACCGCAAGAGCAATCCAAGATTAGGGTTAGGGTAAGGGTTAGGGTTAGGGTTAGGGTTAGGGTTAGTTTTAGGGTTAGGGTTAGGGTTAGGGTTAGGGTTAGGGTGAATGAACACCGCAAGAACAATCCAAGATAAGGGTTAGTGTTAGGTTTAGGGTTAGGGTTAGGGTTAGGGTTAGGGTTAGGGTTAGGGTTAGGATGAATGAACACCGCAAGAACAATCCAAGATTAGGGTTAGGGTTAGGGTTAGGGTTAGGGTTAGGGTTAGGGTTAGGGTTAGGGTTAGGGTTAGGATGAATCAACACTACAAGAACAATCCAAGATTAGGGTTAGGGTTAGGGTTAGGGTTAGGGTTAGGGTTAGGGTGAATGAACACCGCAAGAACAATCCAAGATTAGGGTTAGGGTTAGGGTTAGGGTTAGGGTTAGGGTTAGGGTTAGGGTTAGGGTTAGGGTTAGGGTTAGGGTGAATGAACACCGCAAGAACAATCCAAGAATAGGGTTAGGGTTAGGGTTAGGGTTAGGGTTAGGATGAATGAACACCACAAGAACAATCCAAGATTAGGGTTAGGGTTAGGGTTAGGGTTAGGGTTAGGGTTAGGGTTGGGGTTAGGGTTAGGGTTAGGGTTAGGGTTAGGGTTAGGGTTAGGGTTAGGGTTAGGGTTAGGGTTAGGGTTAGGGTTAGGGTTAGGGTTAGGATGAATGAACACCGCAAGAACAATCCAAGATAAGGGTTAGTGTTAGTGTTAGTGTTAGTGTTAGGGTTAGGGTTAGGGTTAGGGTTAGGGTTAGGGTTAGGGTTAGGGTTAGGGTTAGGGTTAGGGTGAATGAACACCGCAAGAACAATCCAAGATTAGGGTTAGGGTTAGGGTTAGGGTTAGGGTTAGGGTTAGGGTTAGGGTTAGGGTTAGGGTTAGGATGAATGAACATCACAAGAACAATCCAAGATTAGGGTTACGGTTAGGGTTAGGGTTAGGGTTAGGGTTAGGGTGAATGAACACCGCAAGAACAATCCAAGAATAGGGTTAGGGTTAGGGTTAGGGTTAGGGTTAGGGTTAGGGTTAGGGTTAGGGTTAGGGTTAGGGTTAGGGTTAGGGTTAGGGTTAGGGTAAGGGTAAGGGTAAGGGTTAGGGTTAGGGTTAGGGTGAATGAACACCGCAAGAACAATCCAAGATAAGGGTTAGTGTTAGGTTTAGGTTTAGGGTTAGGGTTAGCGTTAGGGTTAGGGTGAATGAACACCGCAAGAACAATCCAAGAACAGGGTTAGGGTTAGGGTTAGGGTTAGGGTTAGGGTTAGGGTTAGGGTTAGGGTTAGGGTTAGGGTTAGGGTTAGAGTGAATGAACACCGGAAGAACAATCCAAGAATAGGGTTAGGGTTAGGGTTAGGGTTAGGGTTAGGGTTAGGGTTGGGGTTGGGGTTAGGGTTAGGGTTAGGGTTAGGGTTAGGGTTAGGGTTAGGGTGAGGGTGAATGAACACCGCAAGAGCAATCCAAGATTAGGGTTAGGGTTAGGGTTAGGGTTAGGGTTAGGGTTAGGGTTAGGGTTAGGGTTTGGGTTAGGGTTAGGGTTAGGGTTAGGGTTAGGATGAATGAACACAACAAGAACAATCCAAGATTAGGGTTAGGGTTAGGGTTAGGGTTAGGGTTAGGGTTAGGGTTAGGGATAGTGTGAATGAACAACGCAAGAACATACCAAGATTAGGGTTAGGGTTAGGGTTAGGGTTAGGGTTAGGGTTAGGGTTAGGGTTAGGGTGAATGAACACCGCAAGAGCAATCCAAGATTAGGGTTAGGGTAAGGGTTAGGGTTAGGGTTAGGGTTAGGGTTAGGGTTAGTTTTAGGGTTAGGGTTAGGGTTAGGGTTAGGGTTAGGGTTAGGGTTAGGGTGAATGAACACCGCAAGAACAATCCAAGATAAGGGTTAGTGTTAGGTTTAGGGTTAGGCTTAGGGTTAGGGTTAGGCTTAGGGTTAGGGTTAGCGTTAGGGTTAGGGTTAGGGTTAGGGTTAGGATGAATGAACACCGCAAGAACAATCCAAGATTAGGGTTAGGGTTAGGGTTAGGGTTAGGGTTAGGGTTAGGGTTAGGGTTAGGGTTAGGGTTAGGGTTAGGGTTAGGGTTAGGGTTAGGGTTAGGATGAATCAACACTACAAGAACAATCCAAGATTAGGGTTAGGGTTAGGGTTAGGGTTAGGGTTAGGGTGAATGAACACCGCAAGAACAATCCAAGGTTAGGGTTAGGGTTAGGGTTAGGGTTAGGGTTAGGGTTAGGGTTAGGGTTAGGGTTAGGGTTAGGATAAATGAACACCACAAGAACAATCCAAGATTAGGGTTAGGGTTAGGGTTAGGGTTAGGGTTAGGGTTAGGGTTAGGGTTAGCGTAAGGGTTAGGGTTAGGGTTAGGGTTAGGGTTAATGAACACCGCACGAACAATCCAAGAATAGGGTTAGGGTTAGGGTTAGGGTTAGGGTTAGGGTTAGGGTTAGGGTTAGGATTAGGGTTAGGGTTAGGGTTAGGGTTAGGGTTAGGGTGAATGAACACCGCAAGAACAATCCAAGAATAGGGTTAGGGTTAGGGTTAGGGTTAGGGTTAGGGTTAGGATGAATGAACACCACAAGAACAATCCAAGATTAGGGTTAGGGTTAGGGTTAGGGTTAGGGTTAGGGTTAGGGTTAGGGTTGGGGTTAGGGTTAGGGTTAGGGTTAGGGTTAGGGTTAGGGTTAGGGTTAGGGTTAGGGTTAGGGCTAGGGTTAGGATGAATGAACACCGCAAGAACAATCCAAGATAAGGGTTAGTGTTAGTGTTAGTGTTAGTGTTAGTGTTAGTGTTAGTGTTAGTGTTAGTGTTAGTGTTAGGGTTAGGGTTAGGGTTAGGGTTAGGGTTAGGGTTAGGGATAGGATGAATGAACACCGCAAGAACAATCCACGATTAGGGTTAGGGTTAGTGTTAGGGTTAGGGTTAGGGTTAGAGTTAGGGTTAGGGTTAGGTTTAGGATGAATGAACACCGCAAGAACAATCCAAGATTAGGGTTAGGGTTAGGGTTAGGGTTAGGGTTAGGGTTAGGGTTAGGGTTAGGGTTAGGATGAATGAACACCGCAAGAACAATCCAAGATTAGGGTTAGGGTTAGGGTTAGGGTTAGGGTTAGGGTAAATGAACACCGCAAGAACAATCCAAGATTAGGGTTAGGGTTAGGGTTAGGGTTAGGGTTAGGGTTAGGGTTAGGGTTAGGGTTAGGGTGAATGAACACCGCAAGAACAATCCAAGATTAGGGTTAGGGTTAGGGTTAGCGTTAGGGTTAGGGTTAGGGTTAGGGTTAGGGTTAGGGTTAGGGTTAGGGTGAATGAACACCGCAAGAGCAATCCAAGATTAGGGTTAGGGTAAGGGTTAGGGTTAGGGTTAGGGTTAGGGTTAGGGTTAGGGTTAGAGTTAGGGTTAGGGTTAGGTTTAGAATGAATGAACACCGCAAGAACAATCCAAGATTAGGGTTAGGGTTAGGGTTAGGGTTAGGGTTAGGGTTAGGGTTAGGGTTAGGATGAATGAACATTACAAGAACAATCCAAGATTAGGGTTAGGGTTAGGGTTAGGGTTAGGGTTAGGGTTAGTGTTAGGGTTAGGATGAATGAACACCGCAAGAACAATCCAAGATTAGGGTTAGGGTTAGGGTTAGGGTTAGGGTTAGGGTTAGGGTTAGGGTTAGGGTTAGGGTTAGGGTTAGGGTTAGGGTTAGGGTTAGGGTTAGGGTGAATGAACACCGCAAGAACAATCCAAGAATAGGGTTAGGGTTAGTGTTAGGGTTAGGGTTACGGTTAGGGTTAGGGTTAAGGTTAGTGTTAGGGTTAGGGTTAGGGTTAGGATGAATGAACACCACAAGAACAATCCAAGATTAGGGTTAGGGTTAGGGTTATGGCTAGGGTTGGGGTTAGGGTTAGGGTTAGGGTTAGGGTTAGGGTTAGGGTTAGGGTGAATGAACACCGCAAGAACAATCCAAGAATAGGGTTAGGGTTAGTGTTAGGGTTAGGGTTAGGGTTAAGGTTAGGGTTAGGGTTAGGGTTAGGGTTAGGGTTAGGATGAATGA
>NW_028113130.1:487500-490000 GCF_964234715.1 Podarcis melisellensis | reverse complement strand
GTGAATGAACACCGCACGAACAATCCAAGAATAGGGTTAGGGTTAGGGTTAGGGTTAGGGTTAGGGTTAGGGTTAGGGTTAGGGTTAAGGTTAGGGTTAGGGTTAGGATTAGGGTTAGGGTTAGGGTTAGGGTTAGGGTGAATGAACACCGCATGAAAAATCCAAGAATAGGGTTAGGGTTAGGGTTAGGGTTAGGGTTAGGGTTAGGCTTAGGGTTAGGGTTAGGGTTAGGGTTAGGGTTAGGGTGAATGAACACCGCAAGAGCAATCCAAGATTAGGGTTAGGGTAAGGGTTAGGGTTAGGGTTAGGGTTAGTTTTAGGGTTAGGGTTAGGGTTAGGGTTAGGGTTAGGGTTAGGGTTAGGGTTAGGGTTAGGGTTAGGATGAATGAACACCGCAAGAACAATCCAAGATTAGGGTTAGGGTTAGGGTTAGGGTTAGGGTTAGGGTTAGGGTTAGGGTTAGGGTTGGGGTTAGGGTTAGGGTTAGGGTTAGGGTTAGGGTTAGGGTTAGGGTTAGGGTTAGGATGAATGAACACCGCAAGAACAATCCAAGATAAGGGTTAGTGTTAGTGTTAGTGTTAGTGTTAGTGTTAGGGTTAGGGTTAGGGTTAGGGTTAGGGTTAGGGTTAGGGTTAGGGTTAGGGTTAGGGTTAGGGTTAGGGTTAGGATGAATGAACACCGCAAGAACAATCCAAGATTAGGGTTAGGGTTAGGGTTAGGGTTAGGGTTAGGGTTAGGGTTAGGGTTAGGGTTAGGGTTAGGGTTAGGGTTAGGGTTAGGGTGAATGAACACCGCAAGAGCAATCCAAGATTAGGGTTAGGGTAAGGGTTAGGGTTAGGGTTAGGGTTAGTTTTAGGGTTAGGGTTAGGGTTAGGGTTAGGGTTAGGGTTAGGGTTGGGGTTAGGGTTAGGGTTAGGGTTAGGGTTAGGGTTAGGGTTAGGGTTAGGGTTAGGGTTAGGGTTAGGGTTAGGATGAATGAACACCGCAAGAACAATCCAAGATTAGGGTTAGGGTTAGGGTTAGGGTTAGGGTTAGGGTTAGGGTTAGGGTTAGGGTTAGGATTAGGGTTAGGGTTAGGGTTAGGATGAATGAACACTACAAGAACAATCCAAGATTAGGGTTAGGGTTAGGGTTAGGGTTAGGGTTAGGGTTAGGGTTAGGGTTAGGGTTAGGATGAATGAACACCACAAGAACAATCCAAGATTAGGGTTAGGGTTAGGGTTATGGTTAGGGTTAGGGTTGGGGTTAGGGTTAGGGTTAGGGTTAGGGTTAGGGTTAGGGTTAGGATGAATGAACACTACAAGAACAATCCAAGATTAGGGTTAGGGTTAGGGTTAGGGTTAGGGTTAGGGTGAATGAACACCGCAAGAACAATCCAAGATTAGGGTTAGGGTTAGGGTTAGGGTTAGGGTTAGGGTTAGGGTTAGGGTTAGGCTTAGGGTTAGGGTTAGGGTTAGGGTTAGGGTTGGTTAGGGTTAGGGTGAATGAACACCGCAAGAACAATCCAAGAATAGGGTTAGGGTTAGGGTTAGGGTTAGGGTTAGGGTTAGGGTTAGGGTTAGGGTTAGGGTTAGGATGAATGAACACCGCAAGAACAATCCAAGATTAGGGTTAGGGTTAGGGTTAGGGTTAGGGTTAGGGTTAGGGTTAGGGTTAGGGTTAGGGTTAGGGTTAGGGTTAGGGTGAATGAACACCGCAAGAACATTCCAAGAATAGGGTTAGGGTTAGGGTTAGGGTTAGGGTTAGGGTTAGGGTTAGGGTTAGGGTTAGGGTTAGGGTTAGGGTTAGGATGAATGAACACCACAAGAACAATCCAAGATTAGGGTTAGGGTTAGGGTAAGAGTTAAGGTTAGGGTTAGGGTTAGGGTTAGGGTTAGGGTTAGGGTTAGGGTTAGGGTGAATGAACACCGCAAGAACAATCCAAGAATAGGGTAAGGGTTAGGGTTAGGGTTAGGGTTAGGGTTAGGGTTAGTTTTAGGGTTAGGGTTAGGGTTAGGGTTAGGGTTAGGGTTAGGGTAAGGGTAAGGGTTAGGATTAGGGTTAGGGTGAATGAACACCGCAAGAACAATCCAAGATAAGGGTTAGTGTTAGGTTTAGGGTTAGGGTTAGGGTTAGGGTTAGGGTTAGGGTTAGCGTTAGGGTTAGGGTGAATGAACACCGCAAGAACAATCCAAGAATAGGGTTAGGGTTAGGGTTAGGGTTAGGGTTAGGGTTAGGGTTAGGGTTAGGGTTAGGGTTAGGGTTAGGGTTAGGGTTAGGGTTAGGGTTAGGGTTAGGGTTAGGGTTAGAGTGAATGAACACCGGAAGAACAATCGAAGAATAGGGTTAGGGTTAGGGTGAGGGTTAGGGTGAGGGTTAGGGTTAGGGTTAGGGTTAGGGTGAATGAAAACTACAAGAACAATCCAAGATTAGGGTTAGGGTTAGGGTTAGGGTTAGGGTTAGGGTTAGGGTTAGGGTTAGGGTGAATGAACACCGCAAGAACAATCCAAGATTAGGGTTA
>NW_028113130.1:470000-482500 GCF_964234715.1 Podarcis melisellensis | reverse complement strand
TCCAAGATTAGGGTTAGGGTTAGGGTTAGGGTTAGGGTTAGGGTTAGGGTTAGGGTTAGGGTTAGGGTTAGGGTTAGGGTTAGGGTTAGGGTTAGGGTTAGGGTTGGTTAGGGTTAGGGTGAATGAACACCGCAAGAACAATCCAAGAATAGGGTTAGGGTTAGGGTTAGGGTTAGGGTTAGGGTTAGGGTTAGGGTTAGGGTTAGGGTTAGGGTTAGGATGAATGAACACCGCAAGAACAATCCAAGATTAGGGTTAGGGTTAGGGTTAGGGTTAGGGTTAGGGTTAGGGTTAGGGTTAGGGTTAGGGTTAGGGTTAGGGTTAGGGTTAGGGTGAATGAACACCGCAAGAACATTCCAAGAATAGGGTTAGGGTTAGGGTTAGGGTTAGGGTTAGGGTTAGGGTTAGGGTTAGGGTTAGGGTTAGGGTTAGGATGAATGAACACCACAAGAACAATCCAAGATTAGGGTTAGGGTTAGGGTAAGAGTTAAGGTTAGGGTTAGGGTTAGGGTTAGGGTTAGGGTTAGGGTTAGGGTTAGGGTGAATGAACACCGCAAGAACAATCCAAGAATAGGGTAAGGGTTAGGGTTAGGGTTAGGGTTAGGGTTAGGGTTAGTTTTAGGGTTAGGGTTAGGGTTAGGGTTAGGGTTAGGGTTAGGGTAAGGGTAAGGGTTAGGATTAGGGTTAGGGTGAATGAACACCACAAGAACAATCCAAGATAAGGGTTAGTGTTAGGTTTAGGGTTAGGGTTAGGGTTAGGGTTAGGGTTAGGGTTAGCGTTAGGGTTAGGGTGAATGAACACCGCAAGAACAATCCAAGAATAGGGTTAGGGTTAGGGTTAGGGTTAGGGTTAGGGTTAGGGTTAGGGTTAGGGTTAGGGTTAGGGTTAGGGTTAGGGTTAGGGTTAGGGTTAGGGTTAGGGTTAGGGTTAGAGTGAATGAACACCGGAAGAACAATCGAAGAATAGGGTTAGGGTTAGGGTGAGGGTTAGGGTGAGGGTTAGGGTTAGGGTTAGGGTTAGGGTGAATGAAAACTACAAGAACAATCCAAGATTAGGGTTAGGGTTAGGGTTAGGGTTAGGGTTAGGGTTAGGGTTAGGGTTAGGGTGAATGAACACCGCAAGAACAATCCAAGATTAGGGTTAGGGTTAGGGTTAGGGTTAGGGTTAGGGTTAGGGTTAGGGTTAGGGTTAGGGTTAGGGTTAGGATGAATGAACACCACAAGAACAATCCAAGATTAGGGTTAGGGTTAGGGTTAGGGTTAGGGTTAGGGTTAGGGTGAATGAACACCGCAAGAACAATCCAAGAATAGGGTTAGGGTTAGGGTTAGGGTTAGGGTTAGGGTTAGGGTTAGGGTTAGGGTTAGGGTTAGGGTTAGGGTTAGGGTTAGGGTTAGGGTTAGGGTTAGGATGAATGAACACCGCAAGAACAATCCAAGATTAGGGTTAGGGTTAGGGTTAGGGTTAGGGTTAGGGTTAGGGTTAGGGTTAGGGTTAGGGTTAGGGTTAGGGTTAGGGTTAGGGTTAGGGTTAGGGTGAATGAACACCGCAAGAACATTCCAAGAATAGGGTTAGGGTTAGGGTTAGGGTTAGGGTTAGGGTTAGGGTTAGGGTTAGGGTTAGGGTTAGGGTTAGGATGAATGAACACCACAAGAACAATCCAAGATTAGGGTTAGGGTTAGGGTAAGAGTTAAGGTTAGGGTTAGGGTTAGGGTTAGGGTTAGGGTTAGGGTTAGGGTTAGGGTGAATGAACACCGCAAGAACAATCCAAGAATAGGGTAAGGGTTAGGGTTAGGGTTAGGGTTAGGGTTAGGGTTAGTTTTAGGGTTAGGGTTAGGGTTAGGGTTAGGGTTAGGGTAAGGGTAAGGGTTAGGATTAGGGTTAGGGTGAATGAACACCGCAAGAACAATCCAAGATAAGGGTTAGTGTTAGGTTTAGGGTTAGGGTTAGGGTTAGGGTTAGGGTTAGGGTTAGCGTTA
Organism: Podarcis melisellensis; assembly: GCF_964234715.1. Classification (NCBI taxonomy): domain Eukaryota; kingdom Metazoa; phylum Chordata; class Lepidosauria; order Squamata; family Lacertidae; genus Podarcis; species Podarcis melisellensis. The sequence continues at coordinate 480,523 of NW_028113130.1, read as the reverse complement.
GGGTTAGGGTGAATGAACACCGCAAGAACAATCCAAGAATAGGGTTAGGGTTAGGGTTAGGGTTAGGGTTAGGGTTAGGGTTAGGGTTAGGGTTAGGGTTAGGGTTAGAGTGAATGAACACCGGAAGAACAATCGAAGAATAGGGTTAGGGTTAGGGTGAGGGTTAGGGTGAGGGTTAGGGTTAGGGTTAGGGTTAGGGTGAATGAAAACTACAAGAACAATCCAAGATTAGGGTTAGGGTTAGGGTTAGGGTTAGGGTTAGGGTTAGGGTTAGGGTTAGGGTGAATGAACACCGCAAGAACAATCCAAGATTAGGGTTAGGGTTAGGGTTAGGGTTAGGGTTAGGGTTAGGGTTAGGGTTAGGATGAATGAACACCACAAGAACAATCCAAGATTAGGGTTAGGGTTAGGGTTAGGGTTAGGGTTAGGGTTAGGGTGAATGAACACCGCAAGAACAATCCAAGAATAGGGTTAGGGTTAGGGTTAGGGTTAGGGTTAGGGTTAGGGTTAGGGTTAGGGTTAGGGTTAGGGTTAGGGTTAGGGTTAGGCTTAGGGTTAGGGTTAGGGTTAGGGTTAGGGTTAGGGTTAGGATGAATGAACACCACAAGAACAATCCAAGATTAGGGTTAGGGTTAGGGTTAGGGTTAGGGTTAGGGTTAGGGTTAGGGTTAGGGTTTGGGTTGGGGTTAGGGTTAGGGTTAGGGTTAGGGTTAGGGTTAGGGTTAGGGTTAGGGTTAGGGTTAGGATGAATGAACACTACAAGAACAATGCAAGATTAGGGTTAGGGTTAGGGTTAGGGTTAGGGTTAGGGTTAGGGTTAGGGTTAGGGTTAGGGTTAGGGTTAGGGTTAGGGTTAGGATGAATGAACACAACAAGAACAATCCAAGATTAGGGTTAGGGTTAGGGTTAGGGATAGTGTGAATGAACAACGCAAGAACATACCAAGATTAGGGTTAGGGTTAGGGTTAGGGTTAGGGTTAGGGTTAGGGTTAGGGTTAGGGTTAGGGTTAGGGTGAATGAACACCGCAAGAACAATCCAAGATTAGGGTTAGGGTTAGGGTTAGGGTTAGGGTTAGGGTTAGGGTTAGGGTGAATGAACACCGCAAGAGCAATCCACGATTAGGGTTAGGGTTAGGGTTAGGGTTAGGGTTAGGGTTAGGGTTAGGGTTAGGGTTAGTTTTAGGGTTAGGGTTAGGGTTAGGGTTAGGGTTAGGGTGAATGAACACCGCAAGAACAATCCAAGATAAGGGTTAGTGTTAGGTTTAGGGTTAGGGTTAGGGTTAGGGTTAGGGTTAGGGTTAGCGTTAGGGTTGGGGTTAGGGTTAGGGTTAGGGTTAGGATGAATGAACACCGCAAGAACAATCCAAGATTAGGGTTAGGGTTAGGGTTAGGGTTAGGGTTAGGGTTAGGGTTAGGGTTAGGGTTAGGGTTAGGGTTAGGGTTAGGGTTAGGGTTAGGATGAATCAACACTACAAGAACAATCCAAGATTAGGGTTAGGGTTAGGGTTAGGGTTAGGGTTAGGGTTAGGGTTAGGGTTAGGGTTAGGGTGAATGAACACCGCAAGAACAATCCAAGATTAGGGTTAGGGTTAGGGTTAGGGTTAGGGTTAGGGTTAGGGTTAGGGTTAGGGTTAGGGTTAGGGTTAGGGTTAGGATAAATGAACACCACAAGAACAATCCAAGATTAGGGTTAGGGTTAGGGTTAGGGTTAGGGTTAGGGTGAATGAACACCGCACGAACAATCCAAGAATAGGGTTAGGGTTAGGGTTAGGGTTAGGGTTAGGGTGAATGAACACCGCAAGAACAATCCAAGATTAGGGTTAGGGTTAGGGTTAGGGTTAGGGTTAGGGTTAGGGTTAGGGTTAGGGTTAGGGTTAGGGTTAGGGTTAGGATGAATGAACACCACAAGAACAATCCAAGATTAGGGTTAGGGTTAGGGTTAGGGTTAGGGTTAGGGTTAGGGTGAATGAACACCGCAAGAACAATCCAAGAATAGGGTTAGGGTTAGGGTTAGGGTTAGGGTTAGGGTTAGGGTTAGGGTTAGGCTTAGGGTTAGGGTTAGGGTTAGGGTTAGGGTTAGGGTTAGGGTTAGGGTTAGGGTTAGGATGAATGAACACCACAAGAACAATCCAAGATTAGGGTTAGGGTTAGGGTTAGGGTTAGGGTTAGGGTTAGGGTTAGGGTTTGGGTTGGGGTTAGGGTTAGGGTTAGGGTTAGGGTTAGGGTTAGTGTTAGGGTTAGGGTTAGGGTTAGGGTTAGGGTTAGGGTTAGGGTTAGGGTTAGGATGAATGAACACTACAAGAACAATGCAAGATTAGGGTTAGGGTTAGGGTTAGGGTTAGGGTTAGGGTTAGGGTTAGGGTTAGGGTTAGGGTTAGGGTTAGGGTTAGGGTTAGGGTTAGGATGAATGAACACAACAAGAACAATCCAAGATTAGGGTTAGGGTTAGGGTTAGGGATAGTGTGAATGAACAACGCAAGAACATACCAAGATTAGGGTTAGGGTTAGGGTTAGGGTTAGGGTTAGGGTTAGGGTTAGGGTTAGGGTTAGGGTTAGGGTTACGGTTAGGGTTAGGGTTAGGGTTAGGGTTAGGGTTAGGGTGAATGAACACCGCAAGAACAATCCAAGATTAGGGTTAGGGTTAGGGTTAGGGTTAGGGTTAGGGTTAGGGTTAGGGTTAGGGTTAGGGTGAATGAACACCGCAAGAGCAATCCACGATTAGGGTTAGGGTAAGGGTTAGGGTTAGGGTTAGGGTTAGGGTTAGGGTTAGTTTTAGGGTTAGGGTTAGGGTTAGGGTTAGGGTGAATGAACACCGCAAGAACAATCCAAGATAAGGGTTAGTGTTAGGTTTAGGGTTAGGGTTAGGGTTAGGGTTAGGGTTAGGGTTAGGGTTAGGGTTAGGGTTAGGGTTAGCGTTAGGGTTGGGGTTAGGGTTAGGGTTAGGGTTAGGATGAATGAACACCGCAAGAACAATCCAAGATTAGGGTTAGGGTTAGGGTTAGGGTTAGGGTTAGGGTTAGGGTTAGGGTTAGGGTTAGGGTTAGGGTTAGGGTTAGGGTTAGGGTTAGGATGAATCAACACTACAAGAACAATCCAATATTAGGGTTAGGGTTAGGGTTAGGGTTAGGGTTAGGGTTAGGGTTAGGGTGAATGAACACCGCAAGAACAATCCAAGATTAGGGTTAGGGTTAGGGTTAGGGTTAGGGTTAGGGTTAGGGTTAGGGTTAGGGTTAGGGTTAGGGTTAGGATAAATGAACACCACAAGAACAATCCAAGATTAGGGTTAGGGTTAGGGTTAGGGTTAGGGTTAGGGTTAGGGTTAGGGTTAGGGTGAATGAACACCGCACGAACAATCCAAGAATAGGGTTAGGGTTAGGGTTAGGGTTAGGGTTAGGGTTAGGGCTGGGTTAGGGTTAGGGTTAGGATTAGGGTTAGGGTTAGGGTTAGGGTTAGGGTTAGGGTTAGGGTTAGGGTTAGGGTTAGGGTGAATGAACACCGCAAGAACAATCCAAGAATAGGGTTAGGGTTAGGGTTAGGGTTAGGGTTAGGGTTAGGGTTAGGGTTAGGGTTAGGGTTAGGGTTAGGATGAATGAACACCACAAGAACAATCCAAGATTAGGGTTAGGGTTAGGGTTAGGGTTAGGGTTGGGGTTGGGGTTAGGGTTAGGGTTAGGGTTAGGGTTAGGGTTAGGGTTAGGGTTAGGGTTAGGATGAATGAACACCGCAAGAACAATCCAAGATAAGGGTTAGTGTTAGGGTTAGGGTTAGGGTTAGGGTTAGGGTTAGGGTTAGGGTGAATGAACACCGCAAGAACAATCCAAGATTAGGGTTAGGGTTAGGGTTAGGGTTAGGGTTAGGGTTAGGGTTAGGATGAATGAACACCACAAGAACAATCCAAGATTAGGGTTAGGGTTAGGGTTAGGGTTAGGGTTAGGGTTAGGGTTAGGGTTAGGGTGAATGAACACCGCAAGAACAATCCAAGAATAGGGTTAGGGTTAGGGTTAGGGTTAGGGTTAGGGTTAGGGTTAGGGTTAGGGTTAGGGTTAGGGTTAGGGTTAGGGTTAGGGTTAGGGTAAGGGTAAGGGTAAGGGTTAGGGTTAGGGTGAATGAACACCGCAAGAACAATCCAAGATAAGGGTTAGTGTTAGGTTTAGGGTTAGGGTTAGGGTTAGCGTTAGCGTTAGGGTGAATGAACACCGCAAGAACAATCCAAGAATAGGGTTAGGGTTAGGGTTAGGGTTAGGGTTAGGGTTAGGGTTAGAGTGAATGAACACCGGAAGAACAATCCAAGAATAGGGTTAGGGTTAGGGTTAGGGTTAGGGTTAGGGTTGGGGTTAGGGTTAGGGTTAGGGTTAGGGTTAGGGTTAGGGTTAGGGTTAGGGTTAGGATGAATGAACACTACAAGAACAATCCAAGATTAGGGTTAGGGTTAGGGTTAGGGTTAGGGTTAGGGTTAGGGTTAGGGTTAGGGTTAGGGTTAGGGTTAGGATGAATGAACACAACAAGAACAATCCAAGATTAGGGTTAGGGTTAGGGTTAGGGATAGTGTGAATGAACAACGCAAGAACATACCAAGATTAGGGTTAGGGTTAGGGTTAGGGTTAGGGTTAGGGTTAGGGTTAGGGTTAGGGTTAGGGTGAATGAACACCGCAAGAACAATCCAAGATTAGGGTTAGGGTTAGGGTTAGGGTTAGGGTTAGGGTTAGGGTTAGGGTTAGGGTTAGGGTTAGGGTTAGGGTGAATGAACACCGCAAGAGCAATCCAAGATTAGGGTTAGGGTAAGGGTTAGGGTTAGGGTTAGGGTTAGGGTTAGTTTTAGGGTTAGGGTTAGGGTTAGGGTTAGGGTTAGGGTGAATGAACACCGCAAGAACAATCCAAGATTAGGGTTAGGGTTAGGGTTAGGGTTAGGGTTAGGGTTAGGGTTAGGGTTAGGGTTAGGGTTAGGGTTAGGGTTAGGGTTAGGGTTAGGGTTAGGGTTAGGATGAATCAACACTACAAGAACAATCCAAGATTAGGGTTAGGGTTAGGGTTAGGGTGAATGAACACCGCAAGAACAATCCAAGATTAGGGTTAGGGTTAGGGTTAGGGTTAGGGTTAGTGTCACGGCCACCCAGGACGGGTCCCAGCTCACAAGAGACCTCACTCCGTTGCAGTTTATTTACAGGAAAAGTTTATTGAAGATTTCTGCTTCTCGTACAGTTCAGCATCGTGGCCGTACGTCTGTCACGTTAGACCGCTGAAGTCCCCTCTGACTCCTCCCCTCTTCCACACCAACTTAATAGCCTGGCTCTAGACCACCTCTTCCTCTCCTTTCTTTTCCGCAGGGTCTTCCTGCCCCCCTGGGTTCCCTCTCTCCGTGACTCGCCTGAGGCTGAATCCTCTGCCGCCTCTTCCCCCCTCCTTCTGGCTTTAGGGCCGGGCTCCTCCCCTGAGCTCTCTCCACTTCCGCGCGCCTCTACGTTTGAACTTGGCGCGCGTACGTTGCTGCTGACCTTTCTTTCGACCGCTACACCACCCCTTGTTCTGCTCTCCACCCTTTCCGGCTGAACACCTTGCTCCAACCCCCTTTCTCTGTTCTCTCCTAATCCTGCTCCCTCCGAGAGGCTGACGACTCCACCCCCTTTACTCCGTTCCGGCTGAGACGCCTCTTGCTGCGTCTGTCTTCCACTGGGCTCCTCTCCGCTTCTCCCTTCTCCTCCCTTTTGCTTGATTAAGGTAACCCCCTTTTGAGAATCCTCTGACTCGCTGCTCAGACTCGTGGATTCCCTCAGAATTCCGTCATCTTCTTCCTCATCCTTCTGCCCCTCCTCCCACTCGCTCTCCGTCTCCTCTGTCATCTCCTCCTCTCTCCCAGAAACCCTGACATCCATCCCCCCCTCGAAGCCCCCCCTTCCCCCCTCCCGCTCGCCGGGTGCAGGTTGAGGAAAACGTGGTTCTTCCGGGGTCGGTTCAGGATACAAGTTGTCCACTTCAACGTTCTCCTCTGTCATCTCCGTATATGTGTGTTCGAACTCGGGTTCCCCACCCACAGACCTCACCGTCTCTTCCTCCATCACTGCTTCTCCTGGCGCTGCCTGCCAAGGACCTACCATCCATCTCTGACTCCATGCCTCCCTTGGCTGATCCACCCACCAACAAGGGCCTGTCTCCTCCCCCCCCAGTCTCGGATCCCTGGTCGGCCTTGTTTCGGGCGTATGGCCCTCGGGTGAGGAGAAACCCTCGAACGTGCTGTCTGACAAAGTGGGCGTGAAAAGCCAATCATCAAAATACTCCTCGGGCATGGGCTTGTGCGGAAAAAGTGCATGGAACTCCTCCTTCAACAGGGGTTCGTCCAACGCGTAACCCGGCACCCAGCTATTGGCAGAGGCCGGAGTGCCTTCCCTGGCTAGAAAATATTCAACTCCCTCCTCCCCCCATCTCGAGTCCAGTATCTCTGTGACCTCGTTAAGAGGTTCTGGTCTTGGCGATTCCCCCCCCTCAGGCGCCCTCCTACGTGGCTCTGGGAGTGCTCCTGACTCTTGAAACCTGTGTGGGGTTTTGTAGGGAGTGAGCACCGACCTATGAAAGACCGGGTGCACCCTGGAACCCTCCGGAAGGGCTAGACGAAAAGCCACCGGATTGATCTTAGCCTCAACTTGATATGGCCCTAGCTGCCTGTGTCCTAACTTCTTCTTGGCCAATGACCTGGCCGGCATCGCGTGGGCTGCTAACCACACCCAGTCCCCAATCTGGATGTCCTCTCCCGCCCTCCTGTGCTTATCGGCCTGCACCTTATACGCCTGTTTTGCCAGCTCCAAATGTCTCCGCAGCTCCTCGTGCACCTCTTGCAACTCCGCTGCAAACTGGTCGGCTTCTTGAGGCCCCCCCCCTCCTGGTGCCGCAAATCTCGGGAAGGTTCTGGGATGACGGCCATTGTTCGCGAAGAAAGGCGTCACCCCGGTGGATGCGTGTTTCGTGTTGTTGTAGGCGAATTCAGCCATCGGCAGATAGTCCACCCACGCCGCAGGTCGCTGGTTGGCGTAGCACCGCAGGTACTGCTGCATGATCGCGTTGACCCTCTCCGCTTGACCGTTGGTTTGTGGATGTCTCGCCGATGTCAGGTTGATTTTGACGTGCAAGATGCCCAGAAGCTTTCGCCAGAAAGTGGAAACAAACTGGCGCCCCCTGTCGGACAAGACGGACTGCGGAAGTCCATGCACTCTGAAGACGTGATCGATGAAGAGCTTTGCGGTCTGTTCTGCCGTCGCCACCTTGGCACAAGGGATGAAATGCGCCATCTTGGTGAACAAGTCCACCACCACTAACACCGCCGTCTTACCTCTGGAGCTGGGCAGGTCCGTAACAAAGTCCAACGCTACCCTCTCCCACGGTTGCTGCGGTGTCTCCAGCGGTTCTAGCAATCCCGCCTGCTTCTGGTGCACTGGTTTGGACCTCTGGCAGATATCACACCTGGCGACGTAGTCCGCCACCTCTCCTCTCATCTGGGGCCACCAAAAGTCTCTAGCCACCAACTCCATCGTCTTCTCTTTGCCGAAATGGCCTGCACTAGGGGCGTCATGCAATTGTTGCAGAACCTTGGCTCGAAGATCGTCGGTGGGCACCTAAAGGGCACCCTTACGAGTCAAAAGTCCATCTTGCAATTGGAACTCATCGTTGTCTCGCGACCCTCCGCGTAGCTCCTCCATCTTGGACTGTGCAAACTGATCCCTTTGCAACGCGCGTCGCACCGCGTCCAGGTCGACTGCGATGGTAGCGCACGTCCACGCCTGCGGTGCGAAAATGTGCTTTGCTGCGATTGGAGCTGCTTCCTCCAAGTATTGCGGCTTTCGGGACAGCGCGTCTGCAATAACATTGGAGTCTCCTGGGATGTATTCTATTTTGAAGTCGAAATCCGCAAAGAACTCCGCCCAGCGCATGTGTCGCTGGGTCTGTAACTTAGCCGTCCGCCAATACTCTAAGTTCTTGTGATCCGTGCGGACTTGCACCGTGTGCTTGGCTCCTATTAAGAAGTGTCGCCACGCTTTGAAAGCTGCATGAATGGCCAACAACTCCCTGTCCCATATGGTATAATTGCGCTCCGTCTTGCTGAGCTTCCGGGAGTAGAACGCACCCGGTCTCCAGTTGCCTTGTGAATCCTCTTGCAAAAGAACGGCCCCAACCGCTCTGTCTGACGCATCGGTCTCTACCCGCATGGGTCTGCCGGGATTCACGTGGAGCAGCTGCTCTTCGGAGGCGAAAAGACCTTTAAGCGTCCGGAAGGACCGCTCCGCTTGTTCGGTCCAGACGAACTTCTTCTTCTTGGAACTGAGGGTGTCAGTGATAGCCGCCGTCGCGTTCGCAAAACCTTTAATAAACTTGCGGTAAAAATTGGCAAAGCCGATGAACCTCTGGACCTCTTTCCGATTTCGAGGGCTTTTCCAGTCCAACAGCGCTTGAACCTTAGCCCTGTCCATGGCCAGTCCCTCGTCGGACAACTTGTAGCCAAGGAAATCAACCTCTCTGACATCAAACTGGCATTTTTCCAACTTGGCGTACAGCCTGTGGTCCTTCAGCCTCTGCAGGACCTCCCTCACGTCCTTATCGTGATCCTCCGGCGATTCCGAGAAAATCAGGATATCGTCGAGAAAGCAGACACACTTCTTGTAGAGGAGACCTGCTAGCACGTGGTGCATAAATGCTTGAAAAACGTGGCTGCCATTTTGGAGACCGAAAGGCATGACTCTGTATTCGTATGTGCCCAGAGGGGTGAACATGGCGGTTTTCCACTCATCTCCTTTCCGGATGCGGATGAGATTGTAAGCTCCACGTAGGTCCAGCTTGGTGAAAATCTTGCCCCTCCTGACGGTCGCTAAAAGGTCGTCAATCTTGGGCATGGGGAAAGCTTTGGGCTTAGTCAAGCTGTTTATGAACCTGTAATCCACTATAAGCCTTTTTTGGGGCGTGTTTTTCTTCTTCACAAAGAACACAGGGCTGCCACCCGCTGCTTTAGATTCCTGGATGAAACCTCGCTTGAGGTTATGGTCTATGAACTCCCGAAGCTCTTGCATCTCGTCTTCCGACATGGAGTACAGCTTGGCAGCAGGCAGTTGCGCCCCTGGCACTAAATCAATCGCGCAGTCGTAAGGTCTGTGAGGCGGCAACTTGTCAGCTTCCTTCTCACAGAAAACCTCCAAGAAGTCCTGGTACTTGTGAGGCACTGTTTGCACCATACCCAGATGCAACTGCTGCTCGGCTTCTCCTCCCTGATCGGTCTGAAAGCAATGCTGAGCACAATACGATGAACAAAAGGTGATCTGCCGCTGGTACCACGCAACCGCGGGACTGTGCCTCTCCAGCCAACTCATGCCTAACACGATGGGTGTGTCCGATAAGTGGGTGACATTGAAACTAATAAGTTCTCGATGGTTGCCAATCTGCATCATCATGGGAGGGGTTTGCTGCACCACTTGCCCCCCCAGCAACTTCCTGCCGTCTACCGTGACCACGTTTAGAGGCGTCGTTGCAGGCAGGAGCGCCATGTTGTGCTGCTTAACGAACTGCAGTCCCACGAAGTCGGCGTTGCTTCCCGAATCGATCGTTATTGGAACCTCGAGGAGTCTCCCATCAGGCAACTGGAGTGTTGCTGTGAGCAGAACTGCCGGTCTGGGAGGCAAAGGGTCCACGCTCTGCAGTGATGCTGGGGGCTTGTCTACAGATCCGCCTGGCTGAGCCCCAGTAGCTCTGCTTCCAGCCAGGCACTGTCGTTTCCCTGAAGCTGCTCCCCTGGTTGCACCTCTGCTGTTACAGTTGCCAGTGCTGCAGTGTGCTTCTGGAGCCTCTGGGGGCACTCTTTCGCCATATGGTGCGCACTGTCACAGATGTAACACTTCCTGGTTCCTCTAGGAGGCTTCGCTTTGGCTGCACCAGGGACAGGGCTCTGGGATGGCTTCTGAGCCCTAGCACCACCAATCTCCATCGGCTCCTCGCTGTCCTTCCCCATTGGCGAGGGGTGCGCACGGCTGAAATCCCTGTGCACAAAAGGGAGAGTCCTCGCTTGCGCACGCGCTTGGGGCCCGTCCTCCTCGTGCCACGGACGTCCCTCATGTCGAATTCCAATAGCTAAAGCCCGTTGCACCACGTCTTCTAGGGTCTGGGGTCTGTCCCCCCTAGCGATCTCATCCTTGATGGGGGGGCTCAATCCCTCCCAAAAAAGATCTCTGACCGGCTTACTGTCCTTTGGCCAATCTAAGGCGGTGAGCAATGCAAAAAATTTAGAGTGGTATTGGCGCACAGTCGCTTTCCCCTGCCTCAGCCCGTGCATTTGACGGCGCGCAATGTCCACATCCACAGAGGATTGAAAACAAGAATCCATCGCTTTGATGAACGCAGTTGAATTGCGACGGGCCGGTCCATCTTCGCGCCACAGATTGCGTAGCCAAGCCCTGGCCTCCCCATGCAGGTGCGAAACAATGAACCCCACTTTCTCCTCCTCATCTTTAAAATCGTGACGGAGTAAATGCAGTGCATATACGACGTCCGCCCTG
>NW_028113130.1:455000-462500 GCF_964234715.1 Podarcis melisellensis | reverse complement strand
TAGGGTTAGGGTTAGGGTTAGGGTTAGGGTTAGTGTTAGGGTTAGGGTTAGGTTTAGGGTTAGGATTAGGGTTAGGGTTAGGGTTAGGGTGAATTAACACCGCAAGAACAATCCAAGAATAGGGTTAGGGTTAGGGTTAGGGTTAGGGTTAGGGTTAGGGTTAGGGTTAGGATGAATGAACACCGCAAGAACAATCAAAGATTAGGGTTAGGGTTAGGGTTAGGGTTAGGGTTAGGGTTAGGGTTAGGGTTAGGGTTAGGGTTAGGGTTAGGGTTAGGGTTAGGGTGAATGAACACCGCAAGAACAATCCAAGAATAGGGTTAGGGTTAGGGTTAGGGTTAGGGTTAGGGTTAGGGTTAGGGTTAGGGTTAGGGTTAGGGTTAGGGTTAGGGTTAGGGTTAGGGTTAGGGTTAGGGTTAGGATGAATGAACACCACAAGAACAATCCAAGATTAGGGTTAGGGTTAGGGTTAGGGTAAGGGTTAAGGTTAGGGTTAGGGTTAGGGTTAGGGTTAGGGTTAGGGTTAGGGTGAATGAACACCGCAAGAACAATCCAAGAATAGGGTTAGGGTTAGGGTTAGGGTTAGGGTTAGGGTTAGGGTTAGGGTTAGGGTTAGGGTTAGGGTTAGGGTTAGGGTTAGGGTTAGGGTAAGGGTAAGGGTTAGGGTTAGGGTTAGGGTGAATGAACACCGCAAGAACAATCCAAGATAAGGGTTAGTGTTAGGTTTAGGGTTAGGGTTAGGGTTAGCGTTAGGGTTAGGGTGAATGAACACCGCAAGAACAATCCAAGAATAGGGTTAGGGTTAGGGTTAGGGTTAGGGTTAGGGTTAGGGTTAGGGTTAGGGTTAGGGTTAGGGTTAGGGTTAGGGTTAGGGTTAGAGTGAATGAACACCGGAAGAACAATCCAAGAATAGGGTTAGGGTTAGGGTTAGGGTTAGGGTTAGGGTTAGGGTTAGGGTTAGGGTGAATGAACACTACAAGAACAATCCAAGATTAGGGTTAGGGTTAGGGTTAGGGTTAGGGTTAGGGTTAGGGTTAGGGTTAGGGTGAATGAACACCGCAAGAACAATCCAAGATTAGGGTTAGGGTTAGGGTTAGGGTTAGGGTTAGGGTTAGGGTTAGGGTTAGGGTTAGGGTTAGGGTTAGGGTTGGGGTTAGGGTTAGGATGAATGAACACCACAAGAACAATCCAAGATTAGGGTTAGGGTTAGGGTTAGGGTTAGGGTTAGGGTTAGGGTGAATGAACACCGCAAGAACAATCCAAGAATAGGGTTAGGGTTAGGGTTAGGGTTAGGGTTAGGGTTAGGGTTAGGGTTAGGGTTAGGGTTAGGGTTAGGGTTAGGCTTAGGCTTAGGGTTAGGGTTAGGGTTAGGGTTAGGGTTAGGGTTAGGATGAATGAACACCACAAGAACAATCCAAGATTAGGGTTAGGGTTAGGGTTAGGGTTAGGGTTGGGGTTAGGGTTAGGGTTAGGGTTAGGGTTAGGGTTAGGGTTAGGGTTAGGGTTAGGGTTAGGGTTAGGATGAATGAACACTACAAGAACAATCCAAGATTAGGGTTAGGGTTAGGGTTAGGGTTAGGGTTAGGGTTAGGGTTAGGGTTAGGGTTAGGGTTAGGGTTAGGGTTAGGGTTAGGGTTAGGGTTAGGATGAATGAACACAACAAGAACAATCCAAGATTAGGGTTAGGGTTAGGGTTAGGGATAGTGTGAATGAACAACGCAAGAACATACCAAGATTAGGGTTAGGGTTAGGGTTAGGGTTAGGGTTAGGGTTAGGGTTAGGGTTAGGGTTAGGGTTAGGGTGAATGAACACCGCAAGAACAATCCAAGATTAGGGTTAGGGTTAGGGTTAGGGTTAGGGTTAGGGTTAGGGTTAGGGTTAGGGTTAGGGTTAGGGTTAGGGTGAATGAACACCGCAAGAGCAATCCAAGATTAGGGTTAGGGTAAGGGTTAGGGTTAGGGTTAGGGTTAGTTTTAGGGTTAGGGTTAGGGTTAGGGTTAGGGTTAGGGTTAGGGTTAGGGTTAGGGTGAATGAACACCGCAAGAACAATCCAAGATAAGGGTTAGTGTTAGGTTTAGGGTTAGGGTTAGGGTTAGGGTTAGCGTTAGGGTTAGGGTTAGGGTTAGGGTTAGGATGAATGAACACCGCAAGAACAATCCAAGATTAGGGTTAGGGTTAGGGTTAGGGTTAGGGTTAGGGTTAGGGTTAGGGTTAGGGTTAGGGTTAGGGTTAGGGTTAGGATGAATCAACACTACAAGAACAATCCAAGATTAGGGTTAGGGTTAGGGTTAGGGTTAGGGTGAATGAACACCGCAAGAACAATCCAAGATTAGGGTTAGGGTTAGGGTTAGGGTTAGGGTTAGGGTTAGGGTTAGGGTTAGGGTTAGGGTTAGGGTTAGGGTTAGGGTTAGGATAAATGAACACCACAAGAACAATCCAAGATTAGGGTTAGGGTTAGGGTTAGGGTTAGGGTTAGGGTTAGGGTTAGGGTTAGGGTTAGGGTTAGGGTTAGGGTTAGGGTTAGGGTTAGGGTAAGGGTTAGGGTTAGGGTTAGGGTGAATGAACACCGCACGAACAATCCAAGAATAGGGTTAGGGTTAGGGTTAGGGTAAGGGTTAGGGTTAGGGTTAGGGTTAGGGTTAGGATTAGGGTTAGGGTTAGGGTTAGGGTTAGGGTTAGGGTTAGGGTTAGGGTTAGGGTGAATGAACACCGCAAGAACAATCCAAGATAAGGGTTAGTGTTAGGTTTAGGGTTAGGGTTAGGGTTAGGGTTAGCGTTAGGGTTAGGGTTAGGGTTAGGGTTAGGGTTAGGATGAATGAACACCGCAAGAACAATCCAAGATTAGGGTTAGGGTTAGGGTTAGGGTTAGGGTTAGGGTTAGGGTTAGGGTTAGGGTTAGGGTTAGGGTTAGGGTTAGGGTTAGGGTTAGGATGAATCAACACTACAAGAACAATCCAAGATTAGGGTTAGGGTTAGGGTTAGGGTTAGGGTTAGGGTGAATGAACACCGCAAGAACAATCCAAGATTAGGGTTAGGGTTAGGGTTAGGGTTAGGGTTAGGGTTAGGGTTAGGGTTAGGGTTAGGGTTAGGATAAATGAACACCACAAGAACAATCCAAGATTAGGGTTAGGGTTAGGGTTAGGATTAGGGTTAGGGTAAGGGTTAGGGTTAGGGTTAGGGTGAATGAACACCGCAAGAACAATCCAAGATTAGGGTTAGGGTTAGGGTTAGGGTTAGGGTTAGGGTTAGGGTTAGGGTTAGGGTTAGGGTTAGGGTTAGGGTTAGGATGAATGAACACCACAAGAACAGTCCAAGATTAGGGTTAGGGTTAGGGTTAGGGTTAGGGTTAGGGTTAGGGTTAGGGTTAGGGTTAGGGTTAGGGTTAGGGTTAGGGTTAGGGTTAGGGTGAATGAACACCGCAAGAACAATCCAAGAATAGGGTTAGGGTTAGGGTTAGGGTTAGGGTTAGGGTTAGGGTTAGGGTAAGGGTAAGGGTTAGGGTTAGGGTTAGGGTGAATGAACACCGCAAGAACAATCCAAGATAAGGGTTAGTGTTAGGTTTAGGGTTAGGGTTAGGGTTAGCGTTAGGGTTAGGGTGAATGAACACCGCATGAACAATCCAAGAATAGGGTTAGGGTTAGGGTTAGGGTTAGGGTTAGGGTTAGGGTTAGGGTTAGGGTTAGGGTTAGGGTTAGGGTTAGAGTGAATGAACACCGGAAGAACAATCGAAGAATAGGGTTAGGGTTAGGGTTAGGGTTAGGGTTAGGGTTAGGGTTAGGGTTGGGGTTAGGGTTAGGGTTAGGGTTAGGGTTAGGGTTAGGGTTAGGGTTAGGGTTAGGGTTAGGGTTAGGGTTAGGGTTAGGATGAATGAACACTACAAGAACAATCCAAGATTAGGGTTAGGGTTAGGGTTAGGGTTAGGGTTAGGATGAATGAACACCGCAAGAACAATCCAAGATAAGGGTTAGTGTTAGTGTTAGTGTTAGTGTTAGTGTTAGGGTTAGGGTTAGGGTTAGGGTTAGGGTTAGGCTTAGAGTTAGGGTTAGGGTTAGGGTTAGGGTTAGGGTTAGGATTAGGGTTAGGGTTAGGGTTAGGGTTAGGGTTAGGGTTAGGGTTAGGGTTAGGGTTAGGGTTAGGGTTAGGGTTAGGGTTAGGATGAATGAACACAACAAGAACAATCCAAGATTAGGGTTAGGGTTAGGGTTAGGGTTAGGGATAGTGTGAATGAACAACGCAAGAACATACCAAGATTAGGGTTAGGGTTAGGGTTAGGGTTAGGGTTAGGGTTAGGGTTAGGGTTAGGGTGAATGAACACCGCAAGAACAATCCAAGATTAGGGTTTGGGTTAGGGTTAGGGTTAGGGTTAGGGTTAGGGTTAGGGTTAGGGTTAGGGTGAATGAACACCGCAAGAGCAATCCAAGATTAGGGTTAGGGTAAGGGTTAGGGTTAGGGTTAGGGTTAGTTTTAGGGTTAGGGTTAGGGTTAGGGTTAGGGTTAGGGTTAGGGTTAGGGTTAGGGTGAATGAACACCGCAAGAACAATCCAAGATAAGGGTTAGTGTTAGGTTTAGGGTTAGGGTTAGGGTTAGGGTTAGGGTTAGCGTTAGGGTTAGGGTTAGGGTTAGGGTTAGGATGAATGAACACCGCAAGAACAATCCAAGATTAGGGTTAGGGTTAGGGTTAGGGTTAGGGTTAGGGTTAGGGTTAGGGTTAGGGTTAGGGTTAGGGTTAGGGTTAGGGTTAGGGTTAGGGTTAGGATGAATCAACACTACAAGAACAATCCAAGATTAGGGTTAGGGTTAGGGTTAGGGTTAGGGTGAATGAACACCGCAAGAACAATCCAAGATTAGGGTTAGGGTTAGGGTTAGGGTTAGGGTTAGGGTTAGGGTTAGGGTTAGGGTTAGGGTTAGGGTTAGGGTTAGGATAAATGAACACCACAAGAACAATCCAAGATTAGGGTTAGGGTTAGGGTTAGGGTTAGGGTTAGGGTTAGGGTTAGGGTTAGGGTTAGGGTTAGGGTTAGGGTAAGGGTTAGGGTTAGGGTTAGGGTGAATGAACACCGCACGAACAATCCAAGAATAGGGTTAGGGTTAGGGTTAGGGTAAGGGTTAGGGTTAGGGTTAGGGTTAGGGTTAGGATTAGGGTTAGGGTTAGGGTTAGGGTTAGGGTTAGGGTGAATGAACACCGCAAGAACAATCCAAGAATAGGGTTAGGTTTAGGGTTAGGGTTAGGGTTAGGGTTAGGGTTAGGGTTAGGGTTAGGGTTAGGGTTAGGGTTAGGGTTAGGATGAATGAACACCACAAGAACAATCCAAGATTAGGGTTAGGGTTAGGGTTAGGGTTAGGGTTAGGGTTAGGGTTGGGGTTAGGGTTAGGGTTAGGGTTAGGGTTAGGGTTAGGGTTAGGGTTAGGATGAATGAACACCGCAAGAACAATCCAAGATAAGGGTTAGGGTTAGGGTTAGGGTTAGGGTTAGGGTTAGGGTTAGGGTTAGGCTTAGGGTTAGGGTTAGGGTTAGGGTTAGGGTTAGGATTAGGGTTAGGGTAAGGGTTAGGGTTAGGGTTAGGGTGAATGAACACCGCAAGAACAATCCAAGATTAGGGTTAGGGTTAGGGTTAGGGTTAGGGTTAGGGTTAGGGTTAGGGTTAGGGTTAGGGTTAGGGTTAGGGTTAGGGTTAGGGTTAGGGTTAGGATGAATGAACACCACAAGAACAGTCCAAGATTAGGGTTAGGGTTAGGGTTAGGGTTAGGGTTAGGGTTAGGGTTAGGGTTAGGGTTAGGGTTAGGGTTAGGGTTAGGGTTAGGGTTAGGGTTAGGGTGAATGAACACCGCAAGAACAATCCAAGAATAGGGTTAGGGTTAGGGTTAGGGTTAGGGTTAGGGTTAGGGTTAGGGTTAGGGTAAGGGTAAGGGTAATGGTTAGGGTTAGGGTTAGGGTGAATGAACACCGCAAGAACAATCCAAGATAAGGGTTAGTGTTAGGTTTAGGGTTAGGGTTAGGGTTAGCGTTAGGGTTAGGGTGAATGAACACCGCATGAACAATCCAAGAATAGGGTTAGGGTTAGGGTTAGGGTTAGGGTTAGGGTTAGGGTTAGGGTTAGGGTTAGGGTTAGGGTTAGGGTTAGAGTGAATGAACACCGGAAGAACAATCGAAGAATAGGGTTAGGGTTAGGGTTAGGGTTAGGGTTAGGGTTAGGGTTAGGGTTGGGGTTAGGGTTAGGGTTAGGGTTAGGGTTAGGGTTAGGGTTAGGGTTAGGGTTAGGGTTAGGGTTAGGGTTAGGGTTAGGGTTAGGATGAATGAACACTACAAGAACAATACAAGATTAGGGTTAGGGTTAGGGTTAGGGTTAGGGTTAGGGTTAGGATGAATGAACACCGCAAGAACAATCCAAGATAAGGGTTAGTGTTAGTGTTAGGGTTAGGGTTAGGGTTAGGGTTAGGGTTAGGCTTAGAGTTAGGGTTAGGGTTAGGGTTAGGGTTAGGGTTAGGATTAGGGTTAGGGTTAGGGTTAGGGTTAGGGTGAATGAACACCGCAAGAACAATCCAAGATTAGGGTTAGGGTTAGGGTTAGGGTTAGGGTTAGGGTTAGGATGAATGAACACCACAAGAACAGTCCAAGATTAGGGTTAGGGTTAGGGTTAGGGTTAGGGTTAGGGTTAGGGTTAGGGTTAGGGTTAGGGTGAATGAACACCGCAAGAACAATCCAAGAATAGGGTTAGGGTTAGGGTTAGGGTTAGGGTTAGGGTTAGGGTTAGGGTTAGGGTTAGGGTTAGGGTTAGGGTTAGGGTTAGGGTTAGGGTTAGGGTAAGGGTAAGGGTTAGGGTTAGGGTTAGGGTGAATGAACACCGCAAGAACAATCCAAGATAAGGGTTAGTGTTAGGTTTAGGGTTAGGGTTAGGGTTAGCGTTAGGGTTAGGGTGAATGAACACCGCATGAACAATCCAAGAATAGGGTTAGGGTTAGGGTTAGGGTTAGGGTTAGGGTTAGGGTTAGGGTTAGGGTTAGGGTTAGGGTTAGGGTTAGGGTTAGAGTGAATGAACACCGGAAGAACAATCCAAGAATAGGGTTAGGGTTAGGGTTAGGGTTAGGGTTAGGGTTAGGGTTAGGGTTGGGGTTAGGGTTAGGGTTAGGGTTAGGGTTAGGGTTAGGGTTAGGGTTAGGGTTAGGGTTAGGGTTAGGGTAGGGTTAGGGTTAGGATGAATGAACACTACAAGAACAATCCAAGATTAGGGTTAGGGTTAGGGTTAGGGTTAGGGTTAGGGTTAGGGTTAGGTTTAGGGTTAGGGTTAGGGTTAGGGTAAGGGTTAGGGTTAGGGTTAGGGTTAGGATGAATGAACACAACAAGAACAATCCAAGATTAGTGTTAGGGTTAGGGTTAGGGTTAGGGATAGTGTGAATGAACAACGCAAGAACATACCAAGATTAGGGTTAGGGTTAGGGTTAGGGTTAGGGTTAGGGTTAGGGTTAGGGTTAGGGTTAGGGTGAATGAACACCGCAAGAACA
>NW_028113130.1:447500-450000 GCF_964234715.1 Podarcis melisellensis | reverse complement strand
GTTAGGGTTAGGGTTAGGGTTAGGGTTAGGGTTAGGGTTAGGGTTAGGGTTAGGGTTAGGGTTAGGGTTAGGATGAATGAACACCACAAGAACAATCCAAGATTAGGGTTAGGGTTAGGGTTAGGGTTAGGGTTAGGGTTAGGGTGAATGAACACCGCAAGAACAATCCAAGAATAGGGTTAGGGTTAGGGTTAGGGTTAGGGTTAGGGTTAGGGTTAGGGTTAGGGTTAGGGTTAGGGTTAGGGTTAGGGTTAGGGTAAGGGTAAGGGTTAGGGTTAGGGTTAGGGTGAATGAACACCGCAAGAACAATCCAAGATAAGGGTTAGTGTTAGGTTTAGGGTTAGGGTTAGGGTTAGCGTTAGGGTTAGGGTGAATGAACACCGCAAGAACAATCCAAGAATAGGGTTAGGGTTAGGGTTAGGGTTAGGGTTAGGGTTAGGGTTAGGGTTAGGGTTAGGGTTAGGGTTAGGGTTAGAGTGAATGAACACCGGAAGAACAATCCAAGAATCGGGTTAGGGTTAGGGTTAGGGTTATGGTTAGGGTTAGGGTTAGGGTTAGGGTTAGGGTTAGGGTTAGGGTTAGGGTTAGGGTTAGGGTTAGGGTTAGGGTTAGGATGAATGAACACTACAAGAACAATCCAAGATAAGGGTTAGTGTTAGTGTTAGTGTTAGTGTTAGGGTTAGGGTTAGGGTTAGGGTTAGGGTTAGGGTTAGGGTTAGGGTTAGGGTTAGGGTTAGGGTTAGAGTTAGGGTTAGGGTTAGGTTTAGGATGAATGAACACCGCAAGAACAATCCAAGATTAGGGTTAGGGTTAGGGTTAGGGTTAGGGTTAGGGTTAGGGTTAGGGTTAGGGTTAGGGTTAGGATGAATGAACACTACAAGAACAATCCAAGATTAGGGTTAGGGTTAGGGTTAGGGTTAGGGTTAGGGTTAGGGTTAGGGTGAATGAACACCGCAAGAACAATCCAAGATTAGGGTTAGGGTTAGGGTTAGGGTTAGGGTTAGGGTTAGGGTTAGGGTTAGGGTTAGGGTGAATGAACACCGCAAGAACAATCCAAGGATAGGGTTAGGGTTAGGGTTAGGGTTAGGGTTAGGGTTAGGGTTAGGGTTAGGGTGAATGAACACCGCAAGAACAATCCAAGATTAGGGTTAGGGTTAGGGTTAGGGTTAGGGTTAGGGTTAGGGTTAGGGTTAGGATGAATGAACACCACAAGAACAATCCAAGATTAGGGTTAGGGTTAGGGTTAGGGTTAGGGTTAGGGTTAGGGTTAGGGTTAGGGTTAGGGTTAGGGTTAGGGTAAGGGTAAGAGTTAGGGTTAGGGTTAGGGTGAATGAACACCGCAAGAACAATCCAAGATAAGGGTTAGTGTTAGGTTTAGGGTTAGGGTTAGGGTTAGCGTTAGGGTTAGGGTGAATGAACACCGCAGGAACAATCCAAGAATAGGGTTAGGGTTAGGGTTAGGGTTAGGGTTAGGGTTAGGGTTAGGGTTAGGGTTAGGGTTAGGGTTAGGGTTAGGGTTAGGGTGAATGAACACCGGAAGAACAATCCAAGAATAGTGTTAGTGTTAGGGTTAGGGTTAGGGTTAGGGTTAGGGTTAGGGTTAGGGTTAGGGTTAAGGTTAGGGTTAGGGTTAGGGTTAGGATGAATGAACACTACAAGAACAATCCAAGATTAGGGTTAGGGTTAGGGTTAGGGTTAGGGTGAATGAACACCGCAAGAACAATCCAAGATTAGTGTTAGGGTTAGGGTTAGGGTTAGGGTTAGGGTTAGGGTTAGGGTTAGGGTTAGGGTTAGGATGAATGAACACAACAAGAACAATCCAAGATTAGGGTTAGGGTTAGGGTTAGGGTTAGTGTGAATGAACAACGCAAGAACATACCAAGATTAGGGTTAGGGATAGGGTTAGGGTTAGGGTTAGGGTTAGGGTTAGGGTTAGGGTGAATGAACACCGCAAGAACAATCCAAGATTAGGGTTAGGGTTAGGGTTAGGGTTAGGGTTAGGGTTACGGTTAGGGTGAATGAACACCGCAAGAGCAATCCAAGATTAGGGTTAGGGTAAGGGTTAGGGTTAGGGTTAGGGTTAGTTTTAGGGTTAGGGTTAGGGTTAGGGTTAGGGTTAGGGTTAGGGTTAGGATGAATGAACACGACAAGAACAATCCAAGATAAGGGTTAGTGTTAGGTTTAGGGTTAGGGTTAGGGTTAGGGTTAGGGTTAGGGTTAGGGTTAGGATGAATGAACACCGCAAGAACAATCCAAGATTAGGGTTAGGGTTAGGGTTAGGGTTAGGGTTAGGGTTAGGGTTAGGGTTAGGGTTAGGGTTAGGGTTAGGGTTAGGGTTAGGATGAATGAACACTACAAGAACAATCCAAGATTAGGGTTAGGGTTAGGGTTAGGGTTAGGGTTAGGGTTAGGGTGAATGAACACCGCAAGAACAATCCAAGATTAGGGTTAGGGTTAGGGTTAGGGTTAGGGTTAGGGTTAGGGTTAGGGTTAGGGTTAG
>NW_028113130.1:415000-445000 GCF_964234715.1 Podarcis melisellensis | reverse complement strand
CAATCCAAGATTAGGGTTAGGGTTAGGGTTAGGGTTAGGGTTAGGGTTAGGGTTAGGGTGAATGAACACCGCAAGAACAATCCAAGATTAGGGTTAGGGTTAGGGTTAGGGTTAGGGTTAGGGTTAGGGTTAGGGTGAATGAACACCGCAAGAACAATCCAAGGATAGGGTTAGGGTTAGGGTTAGGGTTAGGGTTAGGGTTAGGGTTAGGGTGAATGAACACCGCAAGAACAATCCAAGATTAGGGTTAGGGTTAGGGTTAGGGTTAGGGTTAGGGTTAGGGTTAGGGTTAGGGTTAGGATGAATGAACACCACAAGAACAATCCAAGATTAGGGTTAGGGTTAGGGTTAGGGTTAGGGTTAGGGTTAGGGTTAGGGTTAGGGTTAGGGTTAGGGTAAGGGTAAGAGTTAGGGTTAGGGTTAGGGTGAATGAACACCGCAAGAACAATCCAAGATAAGGGTTAGTGTTAGGTTTAGGGTTAGGGTTAGGGTTAGCGTTAGGGTTAGGGTGAATGAACACCGCAGGAACAATCCAAGAATAGGGTTAGGGTTAGGGTTAGGGTTAGGGTTAGGGTTAGGGTTAGGGTTAGGGTTAGGGTTAGGGTTAGGGTGAATGAACACCGGAAGAACAATCCAAGAATAGTGTTAGTGTTAGGGTTAGGGTTAGGGTTAGGGTTAGGGTTAGGGTTAGGGTTAGGGTTAGGGTTAAGGTTAGGGTTAGGGTTAGGGTTAGGATGAATGAACACTACAAGAACAATCCAAGATTAGGGTTAGGGTTAGGGTTAGGGTTAGGGTGAATGAACACCGCAAGAACAATCCAAGATTAGTGTTAGGGTTAGGGTTAGGGTTAGGGTTAGGGTTAGGGTTAGGGTTAGGGTTAGGGTTAGGGTTAGGATGAATGAACACAACAAGAACAATCCAAGATTAGGGTTAGGGTTAGGGTTAGGGTTAGTGTGAATGAACAACGCAAGAACATACCAAGATTAGGGTTAGGGATAGGGTTAGGGTTAGGGTTAGGGTTAGGGTTAGGGTTAGGGTGAATGAACACCGCAAGAACAATCCAAGATTAGGGTTAGGGTTAGGGTTAGGGTTAGGGTTAGGGTTACGGTTAGGGTGAATGAACACCGCAAGAGCAATCCAAGATTAGGGTTAGGGTAAGGGTTAGGGTTAGGGTTAGGGTTAGTTTTAGGGTTAGGGTTAGGGTTAGGGTTAGGGTTAGGGTTAGGGTTAGGGTTAGGATGAATGAACACGACAAGAACAATCCAAGATAAGGGTTAGTGTTAGGTTTAGGGTTAGGGTTAGGGTTAGGGTTAGGGTTAGGGTTAGGATGAATGAACACCGCAAGAACAATCCAAGATTAGGGTTAGGGTTAGGGTTAGGGTTAGGGTTAGGGTTAGGGTTAGGGTTAGGGTTAGGGTTAGGGTTAGGATGAATGAACACTACAAGAACAATCCAAGATTAGGGTTAGGGTTAGGGTTAGGGTTAGGGTTAGGGTGAATGAACACCGCAAGAACAATCCAAGATTAGGGTTAGGGTTAGGGTTAGGGTTAGGGTTAGGGTTAGGGTTAGGGTTAGGGTTAGGGTGAATGAACACCGCAAGAACAATCCAATATTAGGGTTAGGGTTAGGGTTAGGGTTAGGGTTAGGGTTAGGGTTAGGGTTAGGGTGAATGAACACCGCAAGAGAAATCCAAGATTAGGGTTAGGGTAAGGGTTAGGGTTAGGGTTAGGGTTAGGGTTGGGGTTAGGGTTAGGGTTAGGGTTAGGGTTAGGGTTAGGGTTAGGGTTAGATTTAGATTTAGGGTTAGGGTTAGGGTTAGGGTTAGGGTTAGGGTTAGGGTTAGGGTTAGGGTTAGGGTGAATGAACACCGCAAGAACAATCCAAGATTAGGGTTAGGGTTAGGGTTAGGGTTAGGGTTAGGGTTAGGGTTAGGGTTAGGGTTAGGGTTAGGGTTAGGGTTAGGGTTAGGGTTAGGGTTAGGGTTAGGGTTAGAGTGAATGAACACCGGAAGAACAATCCAAGAATAGTGTTAGTGTTAGGGTTAGGGTTAGGGTTAGGGTTAGGGTTAGGGTTAGGGTTAAGGTTAGGGTTAGGGTTAGGGTTAGGATGAATGAACACTACAAGAACAATCCAAGATTAGGGTTAGGGTTAGGGTTAGGGTTAGGGTGAATGAACACCGCAAGAACAATCCAAGATTAGTGTTAGGGTTAGGGTTAGGGTTAGGGTTAGGGTTAGGGTTAGGGTTAGGGTTAGGGTTAGGATGAATGAACACAACAAGAACAATCCAAGATTAGGGTTAGGGTTAGGGTTAGGGTTAGTGTGAATGAACAACGCAAGAACATACCAAGATTAGGGTTAGGGATAGGGTTAGGGTTAGGGTTAGGGTTAGGGTTAGGGTTAGGGTGAATGAACACCGCAAGAACAATCCAAGATTAGGGTTAGGGTTAGGGTTAGGGTTAGGGTTAGGGTTAGGGTTACGGTTAGGGTGAATGAACACCGCAAGAGCAATCCAAGATTAGGGTTAGGGTAAGGGTTAGGGTTAGGGTTAGGGTTAGTTTTAGGGTTAGGGTTAGGGTTAGGGTTAGGGTTAGGGTTAGGGTTAGGGTTAGGGTTAGGGTTAGGGTTAGGGTTAGGATGAATGAACACGACAAGAACAATCCAAGATAAGGGTTAGTGTTAGGTTTAGGGTTAGGGTTAGGGTTAGGGTTAGGGTTAGGGTTAGGGTTAGGGTTAGGATGAATGAACACCGCAAGAACAATCCAAGATTAGGGTTAGGGTTAGGGTTAGGGTTAGGGTTAGGGTTAGGGTTAGGGTTAGGGTTAGGATGAATGAACACTACAAGAACAATCCAAGATTAGGGTTAGGGTTAGGGTTAGGGTTAGGGTTAGGGTGAATGAACACCGCAAGAACAATCCAAGATTAGGGTTAGGGTTAGGGTTAGGGTTAGGGTTAGGGTTAGGGTTAGGGTTAGGGTTAGGGTTAGGGTTAGGGTTAGGGTTAGGGTGAATGAACACCGCAAGAACAATCCAATATTAGGGTTAGGGTTAGGGTTAGGGTTAGGGTTAGGGTTAGGGTTAGGGTGAATGAACACCGCAAGAGAAATCCAAGATTAGGGTTAGGGTAAGGGTTAGGGTTAGGGTTAGGGTTAGGGTTAGGGTTAGGGTTGGGGTTAGGGTTAGGGTTAGGGTTAGGGTTAGGGTTAGGGTTAGGGTTAGGGTTAGGGTTAGGGTTAGGGTTAGGGTTAGGGTTAGGTTTAGGATGAATGAACACCGCAAGAACAATCCAAGATTAGGGTTAGGGTTAGGGTTAGGGTTAGGGTTAGGGTTAGGGTTAGGGTTAGGGTTAGGGTTAGATTTAGATTTAGGGTTAGGGTTAGGGTTAGGGTTAGGGTTAGGGTTAGGGTTAGGGTTAGGGTGAATGAACACCGCAAGAACAATCCAAGATTAGGGTTAGGGTTAGGGTTAGGGTTAGGGTTAGGGTTAGGGTTAGGGTTAGGGTTAGGGTTAGGGTTAGGGTTAGGGTTAGGATGAATGAACACCACAAGAACAATCCAAGATTAGGGTTAGGGTTAGGGTTAGGGTTAGGGTTAGGGTTAGGGTGAATGAACACCGCAAGAACAATCCAAGGATAGGGTTAGGGTTAGGGTTAGGGTTAGGGTTAGGGTTAGGGTTAGGGTTAGGGTTAGGATTAGGGTTAGGGTTAGGGTTAGGGTTAGGGTTAGGGTTAGGGTGAATGAACACCGCAAGAACAATCCAAGATTAGGGTTAGGGTTAGGGTTAGGGTTAGGGTTAGGGTTAGGGTTAGGGTTAGGTTTAGGGTTAGGATGAATGAACACCACAAGAACAATCCAAGATTAGGGTTAGGGTTAGGGTTAGGGTTAGGGTTAGGGTGAATGAACACCGCAAGAACAATCGAAGAATAGGGTTAGGGTTAGGGTTAGGGTTAGGGTTAGGGTTAGGGTTAGGGTTAGGGTTAGGGTTAGGGTTAGGGTTAGGGTTAGGGTAAGGGTAAGGGTTAGGGTTAGGGTTAGGGTGAATGAACACCGCAAGAACAATCCAAGATAAGGGTTAGTGTTAGGTTTAGGGTTAGGGTTAGGGTTAGCGTTAGGGTTAGGGTGAATGAACACCGCAAGAACAATCCAAGAATAGGGTTAGGGTTAGGGTTAGGGTTAGGGTTAGGGTTAGGGTTAGGGTTAGGGTTAGGGTTAGGGTTAGGGTTAGGGTTAGAGTGAATGAACACCGGAAGAACAATCCAAGAATAGGGTTAGGGTTAGGGTTAGGGTTAGGGTTAGGGTTAGGGTTAGGGTTAGGGTTAAGGTTAGGGTTAGGGTTAGGGTTAGGATGAATGAACACTACAAGAACAATCCAAGATTAGGGTTAGGGTTAGGGTTAGGGTTAGGGTGAATGAACACCGCAAGAGCAATCCAAGATTAGGGTTAGGGTTAGGGTTAGGGTTAGGGTTAGGGTTAGGGTTAGGGTTAGGGTTAGGGTTAGGGTTAGGGTTAGGGTTAGGATGAATGAACACAACAAGAACAATCCAAGATTAGGGTTAGGGTTAGGGTTAGGGTTAGTGTGAATGAACAGCGCAAGAACATACCAAGATTAGGGTTAGGGATAGGGTTAGGGTTAGGGTTAGGGTTAGGGTTAGGGTTAGGGTTAGGGTTAGGGTTAGGGTGAATGAACACCGCAAGAACAATCCAAGATTAGGGTTAGGGTTAGGGTTAGGGTTAGGGTTAGGGTTAGGGTTAGGGTTAGGGTTACGGTTAGGGTGAATGAACACCGCAAGAGCAATCCAAGATTAGGGTTAGGGTAAGGGTTAGGGTTAGGGTTAGGGTTAGTTTTAGGGTTAGGGTTAGGGTTAGGGTTAGGGTTAGGGTTAGGGTTAGGGTTAGGGTTAGGGTTAGGGTTAGGGTTAGGGTTAGGATGAATGAACACGACAAGAACAATCCAAGATAAGGGTTAGTGTTAGGTTTAGGGTTAGGGTTAGGGTTAGGGTTAGGGTTAGGGTTAGGGTTAGGGTTAGGATGAATGAACACCGCAAGAACAATCCAAGATTAGGGTTAGGGTTAGGGTTAGGGTTAGGGTTAGGGTTAGGGTTAGGGTTAGGGTTAGGATGAATGAACACTACAAGAACAATCCAAGATTAGGGTTAGGGTTAGGGTTAGGGTTAGGGTTAGGGTTAGGGTGAATGAACACCGCAAGAACAATCCAAGATTAGGGTTAGGGTTAGGGTTAGTGTTAGGGTTAGGGTTAGTGTTAGGGTTAGGGTTAGGGTTAGGGTGAATGAACACCGCAAGAACAATCCAATATTAGGGTTAGGGTTAGGGTTAGGGTTAGGGTTAGGGTTAGGGTTAGGGTTAGGGTTAGGGTGAATGAACACCGCAAGAGAAATCCAAGATTAGGGTTAGGGTAAGGGTTAGGGTTAGGGTTAGGGTTGGGGTTAGGGTTAGGGTTAGGGTTAGGGTTAGGGTTAGGGTTAGGGTTAGGGTTAGGGTTAGGGTTAGGGTTAGGGTTAGGGTTAGGTTTAGGATGAATGAACACCGCAAGAACAATCCAAGATTAGGGTTAGGGTTAGGGTTAGGGTTAGGGTTAGGGTTAGGGTTAGGGTTAGGGTTAGGGTTAGGGTTAGATTTAGATTTAGGGTTAGGGTTAGGGTTAGGGTTAGGGTTAGGGTTAGGGTTAGGGTTAGGATGAATGAACACTACAAGAACAATCCAAGATTAGGGTTAGGGTTAGGGTTAGGGTGAATGAACACCGCAAGAACAGTCCAAGATTAGGGTTAGGGTTAGGCTTAGGGTTAGGATGAATGAACACCACAAGAACAATCCAAGATTAGGGTTAGGGTTAGGGTTAGGGTTAGGGTTAGGGTTAGGGTTAGGGTTAGGGTTAGGGTTAGGGTTAGGGTGAATGAACACCGCAAGAACAATCCAAGAATAGGGTTAGGGTTAGTGTTAGGGTTAGGGTTAGGGTTAGGGTTAAGGTTAGGGTTAGGGTTAGGGTTAGGGTTAGGGTTAGGGTTAGGGTTAGGATGAATGAACACCACAAGAACAATCCAAGATTAGGGTTAGGGTTAGGGTTTAGGTTAGGGTTGGGGTTAGGGTTAGGGTTAGGGTTAGGGTTAGGGTTAGGGTTAGGGTTAGGATGAATGAACACCACAAGAACAATCCAAGATTAGGGTTAGGGTTAGGGTTAGGGTGAATGAACACCGCAAGAACAATCCAAGATTAGGGTTAGGGTTAGGGTTAGGGTTAGGGTTAGGGTTAGGGTTAGGGTTAGGGTTAGGGTTAGGGTTAGGGTTAGGGTTAGGGTTAAGGTTAAGGTTGTTGGAATTCTAGCCCGTCTTGAGGTATGTGCCTATCTGTTCAGGCACCGGCTGAATTCCTTAGACCTCCCTCCGGCGACTCCCGGCAGGATAAAACATACGCGAGGTCCGTTCCGGCGATTTTCCTCAGGCTGTGAGGAAAACACACCAACTGCTACTCTCTCCCCTTTGGTGTCCCCAGGGAGGGGAAAGAAGCAGACAGAAATCTATTTACATCTTTTATTCCTGTCTTTTACTTCAGTACAGAGAAAACATGTCTGCACTCATCAGCAGTTAGAATAAACTCCACCCATGTACATCCTGTACAGGTCATATGACAAACCCACTGAGCTAACATCCGGTGCTCAGTACAGAATGGACTGCCCCTTTGTTCCCATGGCAACATTCACAAACTTCCTGTTTGGCTTTCCAGCCACAAGCAGCAGTCTTGGCTGCTATAGCCTTTGCTTGCTGCCGCATTGGTGCTTTAGAATAACAAAGGTTAGGGTTAGGGTTAGGGTTAGGGTTAGGGTTAGGGTTAGGGTTAGGGTTAGGGTTAGGGTTAGGGTTAGGGTTAGGGTGAATGAACACCGCAAGAACAATCCAAGAATAGGGTTAGGGTTAGGGTTAGGGTTAGGGTTAGGGTTAGGGTTAGGGTTAGGGTTAGGATGAATGAACACCACAAGAACAATCCAAGATTAGGGTTAGGGTTAGGGTTAGGGTTAGGGTTAGGGTTAGGGTTGGGGTTAGGGTTAGGGTTAGGGTTAGGGTTAGGGTTAGGGTTAGGGTTAGGGTTAGGGTTAGGATGAATGAACACCACAAGAACAATCCAAGATTAGGGTTAGGGTTAGGGTTAGGGTTAGGGTTAGGGTTAGGGTGAATGAACACCGCAAGAACAATCCAAGAATAGGGTTAGGGTTATGGTTATGGTTAGGGTTAGGGTTAGGGTTAGGGTTAGGGTTAGGGTTAGGGTTAGGATGAATGAACACCACAAGAACAATCCAAGATTAGGGTTAGGGTTAGGGTTAGGGTTAGGGTTAGGGTTGGGGTTAGGGTTAGGGTTAGGGTTAGGGTTAGGGTTAGGGTTAGGGTTAGGGTTAGGGTTAGGGTTAGGATGAATGAACACCACAAGAACAATCCAAGATTAGGGTTAGGGTTAGGGTTAGGGTTAGGGTTAGGGTTAGGGTTAGGGTGAATGAACAACGCAAGAACAATCCAAGATTAGGGTAAGGGTTAGGGTTAGGGTTAGGGTTAGGGTTAGGGTTAGGGTTAGGGTTAGGGTTAGGGTGAATGAACACCGCAAGAACAATCCAAGAATAGGGTTAGGGTTAGGGTTAGGGTTAGGGTTAGGGTTAGGGTTAGGGTTAGGGTTAGGGTTAGGGTGAATGAACACCGCAAGAACAATCCAAGAATAGGGTTAGGGTTAGGGTTAGGGTTAGGGTTAGGGTTAGGGTTAGGGTTAGGGTTAGGGTTAGGGTTAGGATGAATGAACACCACAAGAACAATCCAAGATTAGGGTTAGGGTTAGGGTTTAGGTTAGGGTTGGGGTTAGGGTTAGGGTTAGGGTTAGGGTTAGGGTTAGGGTTAGGATGAATGAACACCACAAGAACAATCCAAGATTAGGGTTAGGGTTAGGGTTAGGGTGAATGAACACCGCAAGAACAATCCAAGATTAGGGTTAGGGTTAGGGTTAGGGTTAGGGTTAGGGTTAGGGTTAGGGTTAGGGTTAGGGTTAGGGTTAGGGTTAAGGTTAAGGTTGTTGGAATTCTAGCCCGTCTTGAGGTATGTGCCTATCTGTTCAGGCACCGGCTGAATTCCTTAGACCTCCCTCCGGCGACTCCCGGCAGGATAAAACATACGCGAGGTCCGTTCCGGCGATTTTCCTCAGGCTGTGAGGAAAACACACCAACTGCTACTCTCTCCCCTTTGGTGTCCCCAGGGAGGGGAAAGAAGCAGACAGAAATCTATTTACATCTTTTATTCCTGTCTTTTACTTCAGTACAGAGAAAACATGTCTGCACTCATCAGCAGTTAGAATAAACTCCACCCATGTACATCCTGTACAGGTCATATGACAAACCCACTGAGCTAACATCCGGTGCTCAGTACAGAATGGACTGCCCCTTTGTTCCCATGGCAACATTCACAAACTTCCTGTTTGGCTTTCCAGCCACAAGCAGCAGTCTTGGCTGCTATAGCCTTTGCTTGCTGCCGCATTGGTGCTTTAGAATAACAAAGGTTAGGGTTAGGGTTAGGGTTAGGGTTAGGGTTAGGGTTAGGGTTAGGGTTAGGGTTAGGGTTAGGGTTAGGGTTAGGGTTAGGGTTAGGGTTAGGGTGAATGAACACCGCAAGAACAATCCAAGAATAGGGTTAGGGTTAGGGTTAGGGTTAGGGTTAGGGTTAGGGTTAGGGTTAGGGTTAGGATGAATGAACACCACAAGAACAATCCAAGATTAGGGTTAGGGTTAGGGTTAGGGTTAGGGTTAGGGTTAGGGTTAGGGTTAGGGTTGGGGTTAGGGTTAGGGTTAGGGTTAGGGTTAGGGTTAGGGTTAGGGTTAGGGTTAGGGTTAGGATGAATGAACACCACAAGAACAATCCAAGATTAGGGTTAGGGTTAGGGTTAGGGTTAGGGTTAGGGTTAGGGTGAATGAACACCGCAAGAACAATCCAAGAATAGGGTTAGGGTTAGGGTTATGGTTAGGGTTAGGGTTAGGGTTAGGGTTAGGGTTAGGGTTAGGGTTAGGGTTAGGATGAATGAACACCACAAGAACAATCCAAGATTAGGGTTAGGGTTAGGGTTAGGGTTAGGGTTAGGGTTGGGGTTAGGGTTAGGGTTAGGGTTAGGGTTAGGGTTAGGGTTAGGGTTAGGGTTAGGGTTAGGGTTAGGGTTAGGGTTAGGATGAATGAACACCACAAGAACAATCCAAGATTAGGGTTAGGGTTAGGGTTAGGGTTAGGGTTAGGGTTAGGGTTAGGGTGAATGAACAACGCAAGAACAATCCAAGATTAGGGTAAGGGTTAGGGTTAGGGTTAGGGTTAGGGTTAGGGTTAGGGTTAGGGTTAGGGTTAGGGTGAATGAACACCGCAAGAACAATCCAAGAATAGGGTTAGGGTTAGGGTTAGGGTTAGGGTTAGGGTTAGGGTTAGGGTTAGGGTTAGGGTTAGGGTTAGGGTGAATGAACACCGCAAGAACAATCCAAGAATAGGGTTAGGGTTAGGGTTAGGGTTAGGGTTAGGGTTAGGGTTAGGGTTAGGGTTAGGGTTAGGGTTAGGGTGAATGAACAACGCAAGAACAATCCAAGATTAGGGTTAGGGTTAGGGTTAGGGTTAGGGTTAGGGTTAGGGTTAGGGTTAGGGTTAGGGTTAGGGTTAGGGTTAGGGTGAATGAACACCGCAAGAACAATCCAAGATTAGGGTTAGGGTTAGGGTTAGGGTTAGGGTTAGGGTTAGGGTTAGGGTTAAGGTAAAGGTTAGGGTTAGGATTAGGGTTAGGGTTAGGGTTAGGGTTAGGGTTAGGGTTAGGGTTAGGGTTAGGGTTAGGGTTAGGGTTAGGATGAATGAACACCACAAGAACAATCCAAGATTAGGGTTAGGGTTAGGGTTAGGGTTAGGGTTAGGGTTAGGGTTAGGGTTAGGGTTAGTGTTAGGGTTGGGGTTAGGGTTAGGGTTAGGGTTAGGGTTAGGGTTAGGGTTAGGGTTAGGGTTAGGGTTGGGGTTGGGGTTAGGGTTGGGGTTGGGGTTAGGGTTAGGGTTAGGGTTAGGGTTTGGGTTAGGGTTAGGGTTAGGGTTAGGATGAATGAACACCGCAAGAACAATCCAAGATTAGGGTTAGGGTTAGGGTTAGGGTTAGGGTTAGGGTTAGGGTTAGGGTTAGGGTTAGGGTGAATGAATTCGCAAGAAATATCCAAGATTTGGGTTAGGGTTAGGGTTAGGGTTAGGGTTAAGGTTAGGGTTAGGGTTAGGGTTAGGGTTAGGGTTAGGGTTAGGGTTAGGGTTAGGGTTAGGGTGAATGAACACCGCAAGAGCAATCCAAGATTAGGGTTTGGGAAGGGTTAGGGTTAGGGTTAGGGTTAGGGTTAATTTTAGGGTTAGGGTTAGGGTTAGGGTTATGGTTAGGGTTGGGGTTAGGGTTAGCGTTAGGGTTAGGGTTAGGGTTAGGGTTAGGGTTAGGGTTAGGGTTAGGGTTAGGGTTAGGATGAATGAACACCGCAAGAACAATCCAAGATTAGGGTTAGGGTTAGGGTTAGGGTTAGGGTTAGGGTTAGGGTTAGGGTTAGGATTAGGGTTAGGGTTAGGATGAATGAACACTACAAGAACAATCCAAGATTAGGGTTAGGGTTAGGGTTAGGGTTAGGGTTAGGGTTAGGGTTAGGGTGAATGAACACCACAAGAACAATGCAAGATTAGGGTTAGGGTTAGGGTTAGGGTTAGGGTTAGGGTTAGGGTTAGGGTTAGGGTTAGGGTTAGGGTTAGGGTGAATGAACACCGCAAGAACAATCCAAGAATAGGGTTAGGGTTAGGGTTAGGGTTAGGGTTAGGATGAATGAACACCGCAAGAACAATCCAAGATTAGGGTTAGGGTTAGGGTTAGGGTTAGGGTTAGGGTTAGGGTTAGGGTTAGGGTTAGGGTTAGGGTTAGGGTTAGGGTTAGGATGAATGAACACCACAAAAACAATCCAAGATTAGGGTTAGGGTTAGGGTTAGGGTTAGGGTTAGGGTTAGGGTGAATGAACACCGCAAGAACAATCCAAGATTAGGGTTAGGGTTAGGGTTAGGGTTAGGGTTAGGGTTAGGGTTAGGGTTAGGGTTAGGGTAAGGGTAAGGGTAAGGGTTAGGATGAATGAACACCGCAAGAACAATCTAAGATTAGGGTTAGGGTTAGGGTTACGGTTAGGATGAATGAACACTACAAGAACAATCCAAGATTAGGGTTAGAGTTAGGGTTAGGGTTAGGGTTAGGGTTAGGGTTAGGGTTAAGGTTAGGGTTAGGGTTAGGGTTAGGGTTAGGGTTAGGGTTAGGGTTAGGGTTAGGGTTAGGGTTAGGGTTCGGGTTCGGGTTCGGGTTCGGGTTAGGGTGAATGAACACCGCAAGAACAATCCAAGATTAGGGTTAGGGTTAGGGTTAGGGTTAGGGTTAGGGTTAGGGTTAGGGTTAGGGTTAGGGTTAGGGTTAGGGTTAGGGTTGGGGTTATGATTAGGGTTAGGGTTAGGGTTAGGGTTAGGATGAATGAACACTACAAGAACAATCCAAGATTAGGGTTAGGGTTAGGGTTAGGGTTAGGGTTAGGGTTAGGGTTAGGGTTAGGGTTAGGGTTAGGGTTAGGGTTAGGGTTAGGGTTAGGGTTAGGGTTAGGGTGAATGAACACCACAAGAACAATGCAAGATTAGGGTTAGGGTTAGGGTTAGGGTTAGGGTGAATGAACATAGCAAGAACAATCCAAGAATAGGGTTAGGGTTAGGGTTAGGGTTAGGATGAATGAACACCGCAAGAACAATCCAAGATTAGGGTTAGGGTTAGGGTTAGGGTTAGGGTTAGGGTTAGGGTTAGGGTTAGGGTTAGGGTTAGGGTTAGGGTTAGGATTAATGAACACCACAAAAACAATCCAAGATTAGGGTTAGGGTTAGGGTTAGGGTTAGGGTTATGGTGAATGAACACCGCAAGAACAATCCAAGATTAGGGTTAGGGTTAGGGTTAGGGTTAGGGTTAGGGTTAGGGTTAGGGTGAATGAACACCGCAAGAACAATCCAAGAATAGGGTTAGGGTTAGGGTTAGGGTTAGGGTTAGGGTTAGGGTTAGGGTTAGGGTTAGGGTTTGGATGAATGAACACCACAAGAACAATCCAAGATTAGGGTTAGGGTTAGGGTTAGGGTTAGGGTTAGGGTTGGGGTTAGGGTTAGGGTTAGGGTTAGGGTTAGGGTTAGGGTTAGGGTTAGGGTTAGGGTTAGGGTTAGGGTTAGGATGAATGAACACCACAAGAACAATCCAAGATTAGGGTTAGGGTTAGGGTTAGGGTTAGGGTTAGGGTTAGGGTTAGGGTTAGGGTGAATGAACAACGCAAGAACAATCCAAGAATAGGGTAAGGGTTAGGGTTAGGGTTAGGGTTAGGGTTAGGGTTAGGGTGAATGAACACCGCAAGAACAATCCAAGAATAGGGTTAGGGTTAGGGTTAGGGTTAGGGTTAGGGTTAGGGTTAGGGTTAGGGTGAATGAACACCGCAAGAACAATCCAAGAATAGGGTTAGGGTTAGGGTTAGGGTTAGGGTTAGGGTTAGGGTTAGGGTTAGGGTTAGGGTTAGGATGAATGAACACCACAAGAACAATCCAAGATTAGGGTTAGGGTTAGGGTTAGGGTTGGGGTTAGGGTTAGGGTTAGGGTTAGGGTTAGGGTTAGGGTTAGGGTTAGGGTTAGGGTTAGGGTTTGGGTTTGGGTTTGGGTTAGGGTTAGGATGAATGAACACCAGAAGAACAATCCAAGATTAGGGTTAGGATTAGGGTTAGGGTTAGGGTGAATGAACAACGCAAGAACAATCCAAGATTAGGGTTAGGGTTAGGGTTAGGGTTAGGGTTAGGGTTAGGGTTAGGGTTAGGGTTAGGGTTAGTGTTAGGGTTAGGGTTAGGGTTAGGGTTAGGGTTAGGGTTAGGGTGAATGAACACCGCAAGAACAATCCAAGATTAGGGTTAGGGTTAGGGTTAGGGTTAGGGTTAGGGTTAGGGTTAGGGTTAGGGTTAAGGTAAAGGTTAGGGTTAGGATTAGGGTTAGGGTTAGGGTTAGGGTTAGGGTTAGGGTTAGGGTTAGGATGAATGAACACCACAAGAACAATCCAAGATTAGGGTTAGGGTTAGGGTTAGGGTTAGGGTTAGGGTTAGGGTTAGGGTTAGTGTTAGGGTTGGGGTTAGGGTTAGGGTTAGGGTTAGGGTTAGGGTTAGGGTTGGGGTTGGGGTTAGGGTTGGGGTTGGGGTTAGGGTTAGGGTTAGGGTTAGGGTTAGGGTTTGGGTTAGGGTTAGGGTTAGGGTTAGGGTTAGGGTTAGGATGAATGAACACCGCAAGAACAATCCAAGATTAGGGTTAGGGTTAGGGTTAGGGTTAGGGTTAGGGTTAGGGTTAGGGTTAGGGTTAGGGTTAGGGTTAGGGTTAGGGTGAATGAATTCGCAAGAAATATCCAAGATTTGGGTTAGGGTTAGGGTTAGGGTTAGGGTTAGGGTTAAGGTTAGGGTTAGGGTTAGGGTTAGGGTTAGGGTTAGGGTTAGGGTTAGGGTGAATGAACACCGCAAGAGCAATCCAAGATTAGGGTTTGGGAAGGGTTAGGGTTAGGGTTAGGGTTAGGGTTAGGGTTAGGGTTAGTTTTAGGGTTAGGGTTAGGGTTAGGGTTATGGTTAGGGTTGGGGTTAGGGTTAGGGTTAGGGTTAGGGTTAGGGTTAGGGTTAGGGTTAGGGTTAGGATGAATGAACACCGCAAGAACAATCCAAGATTAGGGTTAGGGTTAGGGTTAGGGTTAGGGTTAGGGTTAGGGTTAGGGTTAGGGTTAGGGTTAGGGTTAGGGTTAGGATTAGGGTTAGGATGAATGAACACTACAAGAACAATCCAAGTTTAGGGTTAGGGTTAGGGTTAGGGTTAGGGTTAGGGTTAGGGTTAGGGTTAGGGTTAGGGTGAATGAACACCACAAGAACAATGCAAGATTAGGGTTAGGGTTAGGGTTAGGGTTAGGGTTAGGGTTAGGGTTAGGGTTAGGGTGAATGAACACCGCAAGAACAATCCAAGAATAGGGTTAGGGTTAGGGTTAGGGTTAGGGTTAGGATGAATGAACACCGCAAGAACAATCCAAGATTAGGGTTAGGGTTAGGGTTAGGGTTAGGGTTAGGGTTAGGGTTAGGGTTAGGGTTAGGGTTAGGGTTAGGGTTAGGGTTAGGATGAATGAACACCACAAAAACAATCCAAGATTAGGGTTAGGGTTAGGGTTAGGGTTAGGGTTAGGGTGAATGAACACCGCAAGAACAATCCAAGATTAGGGTTAGGGTTAGGGTTAGGGTTAGGGTTAGGGTTAGGGTTAGGGTTAGGGTTAGGGTTAGGGTTAGGGTAAGGGTTAGGATGAATGAACACCGCAAGAACAATCTAAGATTAGGGTTAGGGTTAGGGTTACGGTTAGGATGAATGAACACTACAAGAACAATCCAAGATTAGGGTTAGAGTTAGGGTTAGGGTTAGGGTTAGGGTTAGGGTTAGGGTTAGGGTTAGGGTTAGGGTTAGGGTTCGGGTTCGGGTTCGGGTTCGGGTTCGGGTTCGGGTTCGGGTTCGGGTTCGGGTTAGGGTGAATGAACACCGCAAGAACAATCCAAGATTAGGGTTAGGGTTAGGGTTAGGGTTAGGGTTAGGGTTAGGGTTAGGGTTAGGGTTAGGGTTAGGGTGAATGAACACCACAAGAACAATGCAAGATTAGGGTTAGGGTTAGGGTTAGGGTTAGGGTTAGGGTTAGGGTTAGGGTTAGGGTGAATGAACATAGCAAGAACAATCCAAGAATAGGGTTAGGGTTAGGGTTAGGGTTAGGATGAATGAACACCGCAAGAACAATCCAAGATTAGGGTTAGGGTTAGGGTTAGGGTTAGGGTTAGGGTTAGGGTTAGGGTTAGGGTTAGGGTTAGGGTGAATGAACAACGCAAGAACAATCCAAGAATAGGGTAAGGGTTAGGGTTAGGGTTAGGGTTAGGGTTAGGGTTAGGGTGAATGAACACCGCAAGAACAATCCAAGAATAGGGTTAGGGTTAGGGTTAGGGTTAGGGTTAGGGTTAGGGTTAGGGTGAATGAACACCGCAAGAACAATCCAAGAATAGGGTTAGGGTTAGGGTTAGGGTTAGGGTTAGGGTTAGGGTTAGGGTTAGGGTTAGGGTTAGGGTTAGGATGAATGAACACCACAAGAACAATCCAAGATTAGGGTTAGGGTTAGGGTTAGGGTTGGGGTTAGGGTTAGGGTTAGGGTTAGGGTTAGGGTTAGGGTTAGGGTTAGGGTTAGGGTTTGGGTTTGGGTTAGGGTTAGGATGAATGAACACCAGAAGAACAATCCAAGATTAGGGTTAGGATTAGGGTTAGGGTTAGGGTGAATGAACAACGCAAGAACAATCCAAGATTAGGGTTAGGGTTAGGGTTAGCGTTAGGGTTAGGGTTAGGGTTAGGGTTAGGGTTAGGGTTAGTGTTAGTGTTAGGGTTAGGGTTAGGGTTAGGGTTAGGGTTAGGGTGAATGAACACCGCAAGAACAATCCAAGATTAGGGTTAGGGTTAGGGTTAGGGTTAGGGTTAGGGTTAGGGTTAGGGTTAAGGTAAAGGTTAGGGTTAGGATTAGGGTTAGGGTTAGGGTTAGGGTTAGGGTTAGGGTTAGGATGAATGAACACCACAAGAACAATCCAAGATTAGGGTTAGGGTTAGGGTTAGGGTTAGGGTTAGGGTTAGGGTTAGGGTTAGTGTTAGGGTTGGGGTTAGGGTTAGGGTTAGGGTTAGGGTTAGGGTTAGGGTTGGGGTTGGGGTTAGGGTTGGGGTTGGGGTTAGGGTTAGGGTTAGGGTTAGGGTTAGGGTTTGGGTTAGGGTTAGGGTTAGGGTTAGGGTTAGGGTTAGGATGAATGAACACCGCAAGAACAATCCAAGATTAGGGTTAGGGTTAGGGTTAGGGTTAGGGTTAGGGTTAGGGTTAGGGTTAGGGTTAGGGTTAGGGTTAGGGTTAGGGTTAGGGTGAATGAATTCGCAAGAAATATCCAAGATTTGGGTTAGGGTTAGGGTTAGGGTTAGGGTTAGGGTTAAGGTTAGGGTTAGGGTTAGGGTTAGGGTTAGGGTTAGGGTTAGGGTGAATGAACACCGCAAGAGCAATCCAAGATTAGGGTTTGGGAAGGGTTAGGGTTAGGGTTAGGGTTAGGGTTAGGGTTAGTTTTAGGGTTAGGGTTAGGGTTAGGGTTATGGTTAGGGTTGGGGTTAGGGTTAGGGTTAGGGTTAGGGTTAGGGTTAGGGTTAGGGTTAGGATGAATGAACACCGCAAGAACAATCCAAGATTAGGGTTAGGGTTAGGGTTAGGGTTAGGGTTAGGGTTAGGGTTAGGGTTAGGGTTAGGGTTAGGGTTAGGGTTAGGATTAGGGTTAGGATGAATGAACACTACAAGAACAATCCAAGTTTAGGGTTAGGGTTAGGGTTAGGGTTAGGGTTAGGGTTAGGGTTAGGGTTAGGGTGAATGAACACCACAAGAACAATGCAAGATTAGGGTTAGGGTTAGGGTTAGGGTTAGGGTTAGGGTTAGGGTTAGGGTTAGGGTGAATGAACACCGCAAGAACAATCCAAGAATAGGGTTAGGGTTAGGGTTAGGGTTAGGGTTAGGATGAATGAACACCGCAAGAACAATCCAAGATTAGGGTTAGGGTTAGGGTTAGGGTTAGGGTTAGGGTTAGGGTTAGGGTTAGGGTTAGGGTTAGGGTTAGGGTTAGGATGAATGAACACCACAAAAACAATCCAAGATTAGGGTTAGGGTTAGGGTTAGGGTTAGGGTTAGGGTGAATGAACACCGCAAGAACAATCCAAGATTAGGGTTAGGGTTAGGGTTAGGGTTAGGGTTAGGGTTAGGGTTAGGGTTAGGGTTAGGGTTAGGGTTAGGGTTAGGGTTAGGGTAAGGGTTAGGATGAATGAACACCGCAAGAACAATCTAAGATTAGGGTTAGGGTTAGGGTTACGGTTAGGATGAATGAACACTACAAGAACAATCCAAGATTAGGGTTAGAGTTAGGGTTAGGGTTAGGGTTAGGGTTAGGGTTAGGGTTAGGGTTAGGGTTAGGGTTAGGGTTCGGGTTCGGGTTCGGGTTCGGGTTCGGGTTCGGGTTCGGGTTCGGGTTCGGGTTCGGGTTAGGGTGAATGAACACCGCAAGAACAATCCAAGATTAGGGTTAGGGTTAGGGTTAGGGTTAGGGTTAGGGTTAGGGTTAGGGTTAGGGTTAGGGTTAGGGTGAATGAACACCACAAGAACAATGCAAGATTAGGGTTAGGGTTAGGGTTAGGGTTAGGGTTAGGGTTAGGGTTAGGGTGAATGAACATAGCAAGAACAATCCAAGAATAGGGTTAGGGTTAGGGTTAGGGTTAGGATGAATGAACACCGCAAGAACAATCCAAGATTAGGGTTAGGGTTAGGGTTAGGGTTAGGGTT
The DNA here is from genome assembly GCF_964234715.1 of Podarcis melisellensis. Classification (NCBI taxonomy): domain Eukaryota; kingdom Metazoa; phylum Chordata; class Lepidosauria; order Squamata; family Lacertidae; genus Podarcis; species Podarcis melisellensis. The sequence continues at coordinate 427,535 of NW_028113130.1, read as the reverse complement.
AGGGTTAGGGTTAGGGTTAGGGTTAGGGTTAGGGTTAGGGTTAGGGTTATGGTGAATGAACACCGCAAGAACAATCCAAGATTAGGGTTAGGGTTAGGGTTAGGGTTAGGGTTAGGGTTAGGGTTAGGGTTAGGGTTGGGGTTAGGGTTAGGGTTAGGGTTAGGGTTAGGGTTAGGGTTAGGGTTAGGGTTAGGGTTAGGGTTAGGGTTAGGGTTAGGGTTAGGGTTAGGATGAATGAACACCACAAGAACAATCCAAGATTAGGGTTAGGGTTAGGGTTAGGGTTAGGGTTAGGGTTAGGGTTAGGGTTAGGGTTAGGGTGAATGAACAACGCAAGAACAATCCAAGATTAGGGTAAGGGTTAGGGTTAGGGTTAGGGTTAGGGTTAGGGTTAGGGTTAGGGTTAGGGTTAGGGTGAATGAACACCGCAAGAACAATCCAAGAATAGGGTTAGGGTTAGGGTTAGGGTTAGGGTTAGGGTTAGGGTTAGGGTGAATGAACACCGCAAGAACAATCCAAGAATAGGGTTAGGGTTAGGGTTAGGGTTAGGGTTAGGGTTAGGGTTAGGATGAATGAACACCACAAGAACAATCCAAGATTAGGGTTAGGGTTAGGGTTAGGGTTAGGGTTGGGGTTAGGGTTAGGGTTAGGGTTAGGGTTAGGGTTAGGGTTAGGGTTAGGGTTAGGGTTAGGGTTAGGGTTAGGGTTAGGGTTTGGGTTAGGATGAATGAACACCACAAGAACAATCCAAGATTAGGGTTAGGATTAGGGTTAGGGTTAGGGTGAATGAACAACGCAAGAACAATCCAAGATTAGGGTTAGGGTTAGGGTTAGGGTTAGGGTTAGGGTTAGGGTTAGGGTTAGGGTTAGGGTTAGGGTTAGGGTTAGGGTGAATGAACACCGCAAGAACAATCCAAGATTAGGGTTAGGGTTAGGGTTAGGGTTAGGGTTAGGGTTAGGGTTAGGGTTAGGGTTAGGGTTAAGGTAAAGGTTAGGGTTAGGATTAGGGTTAGGGTTAGGGTTAGGGTTAGGGTTAGGGTTAGGATGAATGAACACCACAAGAACAATCCAAGATTAGGGTTAGGGTTAGGGTTAGGGTTAGGGTTAGGGTTAGGGTTAGGGTTAGGGTTAGGGTTAGGGTTAGGGTTAGTGTTAGGGTTGGGGTTAGGGTTAGGGTTAGGGTTAGGGTTAGGGTTAGGGTTAGGGTTGGGGTTGGGGTTAGGGTTGGGGTTGGGGTTAGGGTTAGGGTTAGGGTTAGGGTTAGGGTTAGGGTTAGGGTTAGGGTTTGGGTTAGGGTTAGGGTTAGGGTTAGGGTTAGGATGAATGAACACCGCAAGAACAATCCAAGATTAGGGTTAGGGTTAGGGTTAGGGTTAGGGTTAGGGTTAGGGTTAGGGTTAGGGTTAGGGTTAGGGTTAGGGTTAGGGTTAGGGTGAATGAATTCGCAAGAAATATCCAAGATTTGGGTTAGGGTTAGGGTTAGGGTTAGGGTTAGGGTTAAGTTTAGGGTTAGGGTTAGGGTTAGGGTTAGGGTTAGGGTTAGGGTTAGGGTGAATGAACACCGCAAGAGCAATCCAAGATTAGGGTTTGGGAAGGGTTAGGGTTAGGGTTAGGGTTAGGGTTAGTTTTAGGGTTAGGGTTAGGGTTAGGGTTATGGTTAGGGTTGGGGTTAGGGTTAGGGTTAGGGTTAGGGTTAGGGTTAGGGTTAGGGTTAGGGTTAGGATGAATGAACACCGCAAGAACAATCCAAGATTAGGGTTAGGGTTAGGGTTAGGGTTAGGGTTAGGGTTAGGGTTAGGGTTAGGGTTAGGGTTAGGGTTAGGGTTAGGATGAATGAACACTACAAGAACAATCCAAGTTTAGGGTTAGGGTTAGGGTTAGGGTTAGGGTTAGGGTTAGGGTTAGGGTTAGGGTTAGGGTTAGGGTGAATGAACACCACAAGAACAATGCAAGATTAGGGTTAGGGTTAGGGTTAGGGTTAGGGTTAGGGTTAGGGTTAGGGTGAATGAACACCGCAAGAACAATCCAAGAATAGGGTTAGGGTTAGGGTTAGGGTTAGGGTTAGGATGAATGAACACCGCAAGAACAATCCAAGATTAGGGTTAGGGTTAGGGTTAGGGTTAGGGTTAGGGTTAGGGTTAGGGTTAGGGTTAGGATGAATGAACACCACAGAAACAATCCAAGATTAGGGTTAGGGTTAGGGTTAGGGTTAGGGTGAATGAACACCGCAAGAACAATCCAAGATTAGGGTTAGGGTTAGGGTTAGGGTTAGGGTTAGGGTTAGGGTTAGGGTTAGGGTTAGGGTTAGGGTTAGGGTTAGGGTTAGGGTTAGGGTAAGGGTTAGGATGAATGAACACCGCAAGAACAATCTAAGATTAGGGTTAGGGTTAGGGTTACGGTTAGGATGAATGAACACTACGAGAACAATCCAAGATTAGGGTTAGAGTTAGGGTTAGGGTTAGGGTTAGGGTTAGGGTTAGGGTTCGGGTTCGGGTTCGGGTTCGGGTTCGGGTTCGGGTTCGGGTTAGGGTGAATGAACACCGCAAGAACAATCCAAGATTAGGGTTAGGGTTAGGGTTAGGGTTAGGGTTAGGGTTAGGGTTAGGGTTAGGGTTAGGGTTAGGGTTAGGGTTAGGGTTAGGGTGAATGAACACCACAAGAACAATGCAAGATTAGGGTTAGGGTTAGGGTTAGGGTTAGGGTTAGGGTTAGGGTGAATGAACATAGCAAGAACAATCCAAGAATAGGGTTAGGGTTAGGGTTAGGGTTAGGATGAATGAACACCGCAAGAACAATCCAAGATTAGGGTTAGGGTTAGGGTTAGGGTTAGGGTTAGGGTTAGGGTTAGGGTTAGGGTTAGGGTTATGGTGAATGAACACCGCAAGAACAATCCAAGATTAGGGTTAGGGTTAGGGTTAGGGTTAGGGTTAGGGTTAGGGTTAGGGTTAGGGTTAGGGTTAGGGTTAGGGTGAATGAACAACACAAGAACAATCCAAGATTAGGGTTAGGGTTAGGATTAGGGTTAGGGTTAGGGTTAGGGTTAGGGTTAGGGTTAGGGTTAGGGATAGGATTAGGGTAAGGGTTAGGATGAATGAACACCGCAAGAACAATCTAAGATTAGGGTTAGGGTTAGGGTTACGGTTAGGATGAATGAACACTACAAGAACAATCCAAGATTAGGGTTAGAGTTAGGGTTAGGGTTAGGGTTAGGGTTAGGGTTAGGGTTAGGGTGAATGAACACCGCAAGAACAATCCAAGATCAGGGTTAGGGTTAGGGTTAGGGTTAGGATGAATGAACACCACAAGAACAATCCAAGATTAGGGTTAGGGTTAGGGTTAGGGTTAGGGTTAGGGTTAGGGTTAGGGTTAGGGTTAGGGTTAGGGTGAATGAACACCGCAAGAACAATCCAAGATTAGGGTAAGGGTTAGGGTTAGGGTTAGGGTTAGGGTTAGGATGAGTGAACACCAAAAGAACAATCCAAGATTAGGGTTAGGGTTAGGGTTAGGGTTAGGGTTAGGGTGAATGAACACCGCAAGAACAATCCAAGAATAGGGATAGGGTTAGGGTTAGGGTTAGGGTTAGGGTTAGGGTTAGGGTTAGGGTGAATGAACACCGCAAGAACAATCCAAGAATAGGGTTAGGGTTAGGGTTAGGGTTAGTGTTAGTATTAGTGTTAGTGTTAGGGTTAGGGTTAGGGTTAGGATTAGGGTTAGGGTTAGGGTTAGGGTGAATGAACACCGCAAGAACAATCCAAGAATAGGGTTAGGGTTAGGGTTAGGGTTAGGGTTAGGGTTAGGGTTAGGGTTAGGGTTAGGGTTAGGGTTAGGGTTAGGGTTAGGGTTAGGGTTAGGATGAATGAACACCACAAGAACAATCCAGGATTAGGGTTAGGGTTAGGGTTGGGGTTGGGGTTAGGGTTAGGGTTAGGGTTAGGGTTAGGGTTAGGGTTAGGGTTTGGGTTTGGGTTAGGGTTAGGATGAATGAACACCACAAGAACAATCCAAGATTAGGGTTAGGGTTAGGGTTAGGGTTAGGGTTAGGGTTAGGGTTAGGGTGAATGAACAACGCAAGAACAATCCAAGATTAGGGTTAGGGTTAGGGTTAGGGTTAGGGTTAGGGTTAGGGTTAGGGTTAGGGTTAGGGTTAGGGTTAGGGTTAGGGTTAGGGTGAATGAACACCACAAGAACAATGCAAGATTAGGGTTAGGGTTAGGGTTAGGGTTAGGGTTAGGGTTAGGGTTAGGGTGAATGAACACCGCAAGAACAATCCAAGAATAGGGTTAGGGTTAGGGTTAGGGTTAGGGTTAGGATGAATGAACACCGCAAGAACAATCCAAGATTAGGGTTAGGGTTAGGGTTAGGGTTAGGGTTAGGGTTAGGGTTAGGGTTAGGGTTAGGGTTAGGATGAATGAACACCACAAAAACAATCCAAGATTAGGGTTAGGGTTAGGGTTAGGGTTAGGGTTAGGGTTAGGGTTAGGGTGAATGAACACCGCAAGAACAATCCAAGATTAGGGTTAGGGTTAGGGTTAGGGTTAGGGTTAGGGTTAGGGTTAGGGTTAGGGTTAGGGTGAATGAACAACACAAGAACAATCCAAGATTAGGGTTAGGGTTAGGGTTAGGGTTAGGGTTAGGGTTAGGGTTAGGGTTAGGGTGAATGAACACCGCAAGAAATATCCAAGATTTGGGTTAGGGTTAGGGTTAGGGTTAGGGTTAGGGTTAGGGTTAGGGTTAGGGTTAGGGTTAGGGTGAATGAACACCGCAAGAGCAATCCAAGATTAGGGTTTGGGTTAGGGTTAGGGTTAGGGTTAGGGTTAGGGTTAGGGTTAGGGTTAGGGTTAGGGTTAGGGTTAGGGTTACGGTTAGGATGAATGAACACTACAAGAACAATCCAAGATTAGGGTTAGAGTTAGGGTTAGGGTTAGGGTTAGGGTTAGGGTTAGGGTTAGGGTTAGGGTGAATGAACACCGCAAGAACAATCCAAGATCAGGGTTAGGGTTAGGGTTAGGGTTAGGATGAATGAACACCACAAGAACAATCAAAGATTAGGGTTAGGGTTAGGGTTAGGGTTAGGGTTAGGGTTAGGGTTAGGGTTAGGGTTAGCGTGAATGAACACCGCAAGAACAATCCAAGATTACGGTTAGGGTTAGGGTTAGGGTTAGGGTTAGGGTTAGTGTTAGGATGAATGAACACCACAAGAACAATCCAAGATTAGGGTTAGGGTTAGGGTTAGGGTTAGGGTTAGGGTGAATGAACACCGCAAGAACAATCCAAGAATAGGGATAGGGTTAGGGTTAGGGTTAGGGTTAGGGTTAGGGTTAGGGTTAGGGTTAGGGTTAGGGTGAATGAACACCGCAAGAACAATCCACGAATAGGGTTAGGGTTAGGGTTAGGGTTAGGGTTAGGGTTAGGGTTAGGGTTAGGGTTAGGGTTAGTGTTAGGGTTAGGGTTAGGGTTAGGGTTAGGGTTAGGGTTAGGGTTAGGGTTAGGGTTAGGGTTAGGGTTAGGATTAGGGTTAGGGTTAGGGTTAGGGTGAATGAACACCGCAAGAACAATCCAAGAATAGGGTTAGGGTTAGGGTTAGGGTTAGGGTTAGGGTTAGGGTTAGGGTTAGGGTTAGGGTTAGGGTTAGGGTTAGGGTTAGGGTTAGGGTTAGGGTTAGGGTTAGGATGAATGAACACTACAAGAACAATCCAAGATTAGGGTTAGGGTTAGGGTTAGGGTTAGGGTTAGGGTTAGGGTTAGGGTTAGGGTTAGGGTGAATGAACACTACAAGAACAATGCAAGATTAGGGTTAGGGTTAGGGTTAGGGTTAGGGTTAGGGTTAGGGTTAGGGTTAGGGTTAGGGTGAATGAACACCGCAAGAACAATCCAAGAATAGGGTTAGGGTTAGGGTTAGGGTTAGGGTTAGGATGAATGAACACCGCAAGAACAATCCAAGATTAGGGTTAGGGTTAGGGTTAGGGTTAGGGTTAGGGTTAGGGTTAGGGTTAGGGTTAGGGTTAGGGTTAGGGTTAGGGTTAGGATGAATGAACACCACAAAAACAATCCAAGATTAGGGTTAGGGTTAGGGTTAGGGTTAGGGTGAATGAACACCACAAAAACAATCCAAGATTAGGGTTAGGGTTAGGGTTAGGGTTAGGGTTAGGGTTAGGGTTAGGGTTAGGGTGAATGAACACCGCAAGAACAATCCAAGATTAGGGTTAGGGTTAGGGTTAGGGTTAGGGTTAGGGTTAGGGTTAGGGTTAGGGTTAGGGTTAGGGTGAATGAACAACACAAGAACAATCCAAGATTAGGGTTAGGGTTAGGGTTAGGGTTAGGGTTAGGGTTAGGGTTAGGGTTAGGGTTAGGGTTAGGGTGAATGAACACCGCAAGAAATATCCAAGATTTGGGTTAGGGTTAGGGTTAGGGTTAAGGTTAGGGTTAGGGTTAGGGTTAGGGTTAGGGTTAGGGTTAGGGTTAGGGTGAATGAACACCGCAAGAGCAATCCAAGATTAGGGTTTGGGTAAGGGTTAGGGTTAGAGTTAGGGTTAGGGTTAGGGTTAGGGTTAGGGTGAATGAACACCGCAAGAGCAATCCAAGATTAGGGTTTGGGTAAGGGTTAGGGTTAGGGTTAGGGTTAGGGTTAGTGTTAGTGTTAGTGTTAGTGTTAGTGTTAGGGTTAGGGTTAGGGTTAGGGTTAGGATTAGGGTTAGGGTTAGGGTTAGGGTGAATGAACACCGCAAGAACAATCCAAGAATAGGGTTAGGGTTAGGGTTAGGGTTAGGGTTAGGGTTAGGGTTAGGATGAATGAACACCACAAGAACAATCCAAGATTAGGGTTAGGGTTAGGGTTGGGGTTGGGGTTAGGGTTAGGGTTAGGGTTAGGGTTAGGGTTAGGGTTAGGGTTAGGGTTAGGGTTAGGGTTAGGGTTAGGGTTTGGGTTTGGGTTAGGGTTAGGATGAATGAACACCACAAGAACAATCCAAGATTAGGGTTAGGGTTAGGGTTAGGGTTAGGGTTAGGGTGAATGAACAACGCAAGAACAATCCAAGATTAGGGTTAGGGTTAGGGTTAGGGTTAGGGTTAGGGTTAGGGTTAGGGTGAATGAACACCACAAGAACAATGCAAGATTAGGGTTAGGGTTAGGGTTAGGGTTAGGGTTAGGGTTAGGGTTAGGGTTAGGGTTAGGGTTAGGGTTAGGGTTAGGGTTAGGGTGAATGAACACCGCAAGAACAATCCAAGAATAGGGTTAGGGTTAGGGTTAGGGTTAGGGTTAGGGTTAGAATGAATGAACACCGCAAGAACAATCCAAGATTAGGGTTAGGGTTAGGGTTAGGGTTAGGGTTAGGGTTAGGGTTAGGGTTAGGGTTAGGGTTAGGGTTAGGATGAATGAACACCACAAAAACAATCCAAGATTAGGGTTAGGGTTAGGGTTAGGGTTAGGGTTAGGGTTAGGGTGAATGAACACCGCAAGAACAATCCAAGATTAGGGTTAGGGTTAGGGTTAGGGTTAGGGTTAGGGTTAGGGTTAGGGTTAGGGTTAGGGTTAGGGTTAGGGTTAGGGTTAGGGTTAGGGTGAATGAACAACACAAGAACAATCCAAGATTAGGGTTAGGGTTAGGGTTAGGGTTAGGGTTAGGGTGAATGAACACCGCAAGAAATATCCAAGATTTGGGTTAGGGTTAGGGTTAGGGTTAGGGTTAAGGTTAGGGTTAGGGTTAGGGTTAGGGTTAGGGTTAGGGTGAATGAACACCGCAAGAGCAATCCAAGATTAGGGTTTGGGTTTGGGTTTGGGTTAGGGTTAGGGTTAGGGTTAGGGTTAGGGTTAGGGTTAGGGTTAGGGTTAGGGTTAGGGTTAGGGTTAGGGTTACGGTTACGGTTAGGATGAATGAACACTACAAGAACAATCCAAGATTAGGGTTAGAGTTAGGGTTAGGGTTAGGGTTAGGGTTAGGGTTAGGGTTAGGGTGAATGAACACCGCAAGAACAATCCAAGATCAGGGTTAGGGTTAGGGTTAGGGTTAGGATGAATGAACACCACAAGAACAATCAAAGATTAGGGTTAGGGTTAGGGTTAGGGTTAGGGTTAGCGTGAATGAACACCGCAAGAACAATCCAAGATTAGGGTTAGGGTTAGGGTTAGGGTTAGGGTTAGGGTTAGGGTTAGGGTTAGGGTTAGGGTTAGGGTTAGGGTTAGGATGAATGAACACCACAAGAACAATCCAAGATTAGGGTTAGGGTTAGGGTTAGGGTTAGGGTTAGGGTGAATGAACACCGCAAGAACAATCCAAGAATAGGGTTAGGGTTAGGGTTAGGGTTAGGGTTAGGGTTAGGGTTAGGGTTAGGGTTAGGGTTAGGGTTAGGGTTAGGGTGAATGAACACCGCAAGAACAATCCAAGAATAGGGTTAGGGTTAGGGTTAGGGTTAGGGTTAGGGTTAGGGTTAGGGTTAGTGTTAGTGTTAGGGTTAGGGTTAGGGTTAGGGTTAGGGTTAGGGTTAGGATTAGGGTTAGGGTTAGGGTTAGGGTGAATGAACACCGCAAGAACAATCCAAGAATAGGGTTAGGGTTAGGGTTAGGGTTAGGGTTAGGGTTAGGGTTAGGGTTATGGTTAGGGTTAGGGTTAGGGTTAGGGTTAGGGTTAGGGTTAGGGTTAGGATGAATGAACACTACAAGAACAATCCAAGATTAGGGTTAGGGTTAGGGTTAGGGTTAGGGTTAGGGTTAGGGTTAGGGTTAGGGTGAATGAACACCACAAGAACAATGCAAGATTAGGGTTAGGGTTAGGGTTAGGGTTAGGGTTAGGGTTAGGGTTAGGGTTAGGGTTAGGGTTAGGGTGAATGAACACCGCAAGAACAATCCAAGAATAGGGTTAGGGTTAGGGTTAGGGTTAGGGTTAGGATGAATGAACACCGCAAGAACAATCCAAGATTAGGGTTAGGGTTAGGGTTAGGGTTAGGGTTAGGGTTAGGGTTAGGGTTAGGGTTAGGGTTAGGATGAATGAACACCACAAAAACAATCCAAGATTAGGGTTAGGGTTAGGGTTAGGGTTAGGGTTAGGGTGAATGAACACCGCAAGAACACTCCAAGATTAGGGTTAGGGTTAGGGTTAGGGTTAGGGTTAGGGTTAGGGTTAGGGTTAGGGTTAGGGTTAGGGTTAGGGTTAGGGTTAGAATGAATGAACACCACAAAAACAATCCAAGATTAGGGTTAGGGTTAGGGTTAGGGTTAGGGTTAGGGTTAGGGTTAGGGTGAATGAACACCGCAAGAACAATCCAAGATTAGGGTTAGGGTTAGGGTTAGGGTTAGGGTTAGTGTTAGTGTTAGGGTTAGGGTTAGGGTTAGGGTTAGGGTGAATGAACACCGCAAGAAATATCCAAGATTTGGGTTAGGGTTAGGGTTAGGGTTAGGGTTAAGGTTAGGGTTAGGGTTAGGGTTAGGGTTAGGGTTAGGGTTAGGGTTAGGGTTAGGGTTAGGGTTAGGGTTAGGGTGAATGAACACCGCAAGAGCAATCCAAGATTAGGGTTTGGGTAAGGGTTAGGGTTAGGGTTAGGGTTAGGGTTAGGGTTAGTTTTAGGGTTAGGGTTAGGGTTAGGGTTAGGGTTAGGGTTAGGGTTAGGGTTGAGGTTAGGGTTAGGGTTAGGGTTAGGGTTAGGGTTAGGATGAATGAACACCGCAAGAACAATCCAAGATGAGGGTTAGGGTTAGGGTTAGGGTTAGGGTTAGGGTTAGGGTTAGGGTTAGGGTTAGGGTTAGGGTTAGGGTTAGGGTTAGGATTAGGATTAGGGTTAGGGTTAGGATGAATGACACTACAAGAACAATCCAAGATTAGGGTTAGGGTTAGGGTTAGGGTTAGGGTTAGGGTTAGGGTTAGGGTTAGGGTTAGGGTTAGGGTTAGGGTGAATGAACACCACAAGAACAATGCAAGATTAGGGTTGGGGTTAGGGTTAGGGTTAGGGTTAGGGTTAGGGTTAGGGTGAATGAACACCGCAAGAACAATCCAAGAATAGGGTTAGGGTTAGGGTTAGGGTTAGGATGAATGAACACCGCAAGAACAATCCAAGATTAGGGTTAGAGTTAGGGTTAGGGTTAGGGTTAGGGTTAGGGTTAGGGTTAGGGTTAGGGTTAGGGTTAGGATGAATGAACACCACAAAAACAATCCAAGATTAGGGTTAGGGTTAGGGTTAGGGTTAGGGTTAGGGTTAGGGTTAGGGTTAGGGTGAATGAACACCGCAAGAACAATCCAAGATTAGGGTTAGGGTTAGGGTTAGGGTTAGGGTTAGGGTTAGGGTTAGGGTTAGGGTTAGGGTGAATGAACAACACAAGAACAATCCAAGATTAGGGTTAGGGTTAGGGTTAGGGTTAGGGTTAGGGTTAGGGTTAGGGTTAGGGTTAGGGTTAGGGTAAGGGTTAGGATGAATGAACACCGCAAGAACAATCTAAGATTAGGGTTAGGGTTAGGGTTACGGTTAGGATGAATGAACACTACAAGAACAATCCAAGATTAGGGTTAGAGTTAGGGTTAGGGTTAGGGTTAGGGTTAGGGTTAGGGTTAGGGTTAGGGTTCGGGTTCGGGTTAGGGTGAATGAACACCGCAAGAACAATCCAAGATTAGGGTTAGGGTTAGGGTTAGGGTTAGGGTTAGGGTTAGGGTTAGGGTTAGGGTTAGGGTTAGGATGAATGAACACTACAAGAACAATCCAAGATTAGGGTTAGGGTTAGGGTTAGGGTTAGGGTTAGGGTTAGGGTTAGGGTTTGGGTTAGGGTTAGGGTGAATGAACACCACAAGAACAATGCAAGATTAGGGTTAGGGTTAGGGTTAGGGTTAGGGTGAATGAACATAGCAAGAACAATCCAAGAATAGGGTTAGGGTTAGGGTTAGGGTTAGGATGAATGAACACCGCAAGAACAATCCAAGATTAGGGTTAGGGTTAGGGTTAGGGTTAGGGTTAGGGTTAGGGTTAGGGTTAGGATGAATGAACACCACAAAAACAATCCAAGATTAGGGTTAGGGTTAGGGTTAGGGTTAGGGTTAGGGTTAGGGTTATGGTGAATGAACACCGCAAGAACAATCCAAGATTAGGGTTAGGGTTAGGGTTAGGGTTAGGGTTAGGGTTAGGGTGAATGAACAACACAAGAACAATCCAAGATTAGGGTTAGGGTTAGGGTTAGGGTTAGGGTTAGGATTAAGGTTTGGGTTAGGGTTAGGGTTAGGGTTAGGGTTAGGGTAAGGGTTAGGATGAATGAACACCGCAAGAACAATGTAAGATTAGGGTTAGGGTTAGGGTTACGGTTAGGATGAATGAACACTACAAGAACAATCCAAGATTAGGGTTAGAGTTAGGGTTAGGGTTAGGGTTAGGGTTAGGGTTAGGGTTTGGGTTTGGGTTAGGGTTAGGATGAATGAACACCACAAGAACAATCCAAGATTAGGGTTAGGGTTAGGGTTAGGGTTAGGGTTAGGGTTAGGGTGAATGAACAACGCAAGAACAATCCAAGATTAGGGTTAGGGTTAGGGTTAGGGTTAGGGTTAGGGTTAGGGTTAGGGTTAGGGTTAGGGTTAGGGTTAGGGTGAATGAACACCACAAGAACAATGCAAGATTAGGGTTAGGGTTAGGGTTAGGGTTAGGGTTAGGGTTAGGGTGAATGAACACCGCAAGAACAATCCAAGAATAGGGTTAGGGTTAGGGTTAGGGTTAGGGTTAGGATGAATGAACACCGCAAGAACAATCCAAGATTAGGGTTAGGGTTAGGGTTAGGGTTAGGGTTAGGGTTAGGGTTAGGGTTAGGGTTAGGGTTAGGGTTAGGGTTAGGGTTAGGATGAATGAACACCACAAAAACAATCCAAGATTAGGGTTAGGGTTAGGGTTAGGGTTAGGGTTAGGGTGAATGAACACCGCAAGAACAATCCAAGATTAGGGTTAGGGTTAGGGTTAGGGTTAGGGTTAGGGTTAGGGTTAGGGTTAGGGTTAGGGTTAGGGTTAGGGTTAGGGTTAGGGTTAGGGTGAATGAACAACACAAGAACAATCCAAGATTAGGGTTAGGGTTAGGGTTAGGGTTAGGGTTAGGGTTAGGGTTAGGGTGAATGAACACCGCAAGAAATATCCAAGATTTGGGTTAGGGTTAGGGTTAGGGTTAGGGTTAGGGTTAAGGTTAGGGTTAGGGTTAGGGTTAGGGTTAGGGTTAGGGTTAGGGTTAGGGTGAATGAACACCGCAAGAGCAATCCAAGATTAGGGTTTGGGTTAGGGTTAGGGTTAGGGTTAGGGTTAGGGTTAGGGTTAGGGTTAGGGTTAGGGTTAGGGTTACGGTTAGGATGAATGAACACTACAAGAACAATCCAAGATTAGGGTTAGAGTTAGGGTTAGGGTTAGGGTTAGGGTTAGGGTTAGGGTTAGGGTGAATGAACACCGCAAGAACAATCCAAGATCAGGGTTAGGGTTAGGGTTAGGGTTAGGATGAATGAACACCACAAGAACAATCAAAGATTAGGGTTAGGGTTAGGGTTAGGGTTAGGGTTAGGGTTAGGGTTAGGGTTAGGGTTAGCGTGAATGAACA